>NW_022630995.1:131303631-131438113 GCF_010015895.1 Lontra canadensis | reverse complement strand
TTCTTTCTTTCTTTCTTTCTTTCTTTCTTTCTTTCTTTCTTTCTTTCATCTCTCTCTCCATCCTTTTCTTCTTCTTCTCTTTTTTAAAAATTTTATTTATTTTTGTTTTATTAATTATTTTTATAACATATAATGTATGATTTGCCCCAGGGGTACAGGTCTGTGAATCATCAGGCTTACACATTCACATCATATCACATACCACATACCAATCGTCAGGCTTACACGTTCACATCATATCACATACCCTCCCCAATGTCCATAATCCAACCACCCTCTCCATACCCTCCCTTCCCCCAGCAACCCTCAGTTTGTTTTGTGAGATTAAGAGTCTCTTATGATTTGTCTCTCTCCCGATCCCATCTTGTTTCATTTTTTTCCTTCCCTTCCCCCCAAGCCCCCACTCTGCCTCTCAAATTCCTCATATCAGAGAGATCATATGATAATTTCCTTTCTCTGATTGACTTATTTCACTCAGCATAATTCCCTCTAGTTCCATCCATGTCATCACAAATGGCAAGATTTCATTTCTTTTGATGGCTGCATGGTATTCCATTGTATATATATACCACATCTTCTTTATCCATTCATCTGTTGATGGACATCTAGGTTCTTTCCATAGTTTGGCTATTGTGGACATTGGTGCTATAAACATTAGGCTGCACGAGCCCCTTTGGATCACTACATTTGTATCTTTAGGGTAAATACCCAGTAGTGCAATTGCTAGGTTGTAGGGTAGCTCTATTTTCAACTTTTTGAGGAACCTCCATACTGTTTTCCAGAGTGGCTGCACCAGCTTGCATTCCCACCAACTGTGTAGAAGGGTTCCCCTTTCTCCATCCTTGCCAACATCTGTTGTTTTCTGACTTGTTAATTTTAGCCATTCTGACTGGTGTGAGGTGGTATCTCATTGTGGTTTTGATTTGTATTTCCCTGATGCCAAGTGATGTGGAGCACTTTTTCATGTGTCCATTGGCCATCTGGATGTCTTCTTTGCAGAAATGTCTGCTCATGTCCTCTGCCCATTTCTTGATTGGATTATTTGTTCTTTGGGTGTTGAGTTTGGTAAGTTCTTTATAGATTTTGGATACTAGCCCTTTATCTGATATGTCATTTGCAAATATCTTCTCCCATTCTGTCAGTTGTCTTTTGGTTTTGTTGACTGTTTCCTTTGCTGTGCAAAAGCTTTTGATGTTGATGAAGTTCCAATAGTTAATTTTTGCCCTTGCTTCCCTTGCCATCGGCAATGTTTCTAGGAAGTAGTTGCTGTGGCTGAGGTTGAAGAGGTTGCTGCCTGTGTTCTCAAGGATTTTGATGGATTCCTGTCTCACACTGAGGTCTTTCTTCAATTTGGTGTCTGTTTTTGTGTGTTGTGTAAGGAAATGGTCCAGTTTCTTTTTTTTGCTTGTGACTGTCCAATTTTCCTGACACCATTTGTTGAAGAGACTGTCTTTTTTCCAGGGGACATTCTTTCCTGCTTTGTAGAAAATTAGTTGACCATAGAGTTGAGGGTCTATTTCTGGGATCTCTATTCTGTTCCATTGATCTATGTGTCTATTTGTGGGCCAGAACCATACTGTCTTTATGATGACAGCTTTGTAATAGAGCTTGAAGTCTGGAATTGTGATGCCACCAACTTTGGCTTTCTTTTTCAACATTTTTCTGGCTATTCGAGGTCTTTTCTGGTTCCATATAAATTTTAGGATTATTTGTTCCATTTCTTTAAAAAAAAAATGGATGGGATTTTGAAAGGAATTGCATTAAATGTGTAGATTGCTTTAGGTAGCATAGACATTTTCACAATATTTGTTCTTCCAATCCAGGAGCATGGAATGCTTTCCATTTTTTTGTGTCTTCCTCAATTTCTTTCATGAGAACTTTATAGTTTTCTGAGTACAGATTCTTTGCCTTTTTGGGTAGGTTTATTCCTAAGTATCTTATGGTTTTGCATGCAATTGTAAATGGGATTAACTCCTTAATTTCTCTTTCTTCTGTCTTCTTGTTGGTGTGTAGAAATGCAATTGATTTTTGTGCTTTGATTTTATATCCTGACACTTTACTGGATTCCTGTACAAGTTCTAGCATATTTCGAGTAGAGTCTTTTGGGTTTTCCACATGAAGTATCATATCATCTGCAAAGAGAGATAGTTCAACTCCTTCTTTGCTGATTTGGATGTCTTTGATTTTTTTCTGTTGTCTGATTGTGGAGACTAGGACTTCTAGTACTATGTTGAATAGCAGTGGTGATAGTGGATATCCCTGCCATGTTCCTGACCTTAGGGGAAAAGCTCTCAGTTTTTCTCCATTGAGGATGATATTTGCGGTGGGTTTTTCATAGATGGCTTTGATGATATTGAGGTATGTACCCTCTATCCCTACACTTTGAAGAGTTTTGATCAAGAAAGGATTCTTTACTTTGTCAAATGCTTTTTCAGCATCTATTGAGAGTATCATACAGTTCTTGTTCTTTCTTTTATTAATGTATTGTACCACGTTGATTGAATTGCTGATGTTGAACCAACCTCACAGCCCTGGAATAAATCCCACTTGGTTGTAGTGAATAATCCTTTTAATATACTGTTGGATCATATTGGCTAGTATTTTGGTGAGAATTTTTGCATCTGTGTTCCTCAAGGATATTGGTCTGTAATTCTCTTTTTTGATGGGGTCTTTGTCTGGTTTTGGGATCACGGTGATGCTGGCCTCATAAAATGAGTTTGGAAGCTTTCCTTCCATTTCTATTTTTTGGAACATTTTCAGGAGAACAGGAATTAATTCTTCTTTAAATGCTTGGTAGAATTCCCCTGGAAAGCTGTCTGACCTTGGGCTCTTGTTTGTTGGGAGATTATTTATTTATTATTTGTTTATTTTTATACTTAAAGATTTTTTTTATAAACATATAATGTATTATTAGCCCAAGGGGTACAGGTCTGTGAATTGCCAGGTTTACACACTTCACAGCACTCACCATAGCACATACCCTCCCCAATGTCTGTAACCCCATCACCGTCTCCCTACTGCCCTCCTCCCAGAAACCCTCAGTTTGTTTTGTGAGATTAAGAGGCTCTTTTGGTTTGTCTTGTTGGGAGATTTTTGATGACTGTAATCTCCTTACTGGTTATGGGTCTGTTCAGGTTTTCTATTTCTTCCTGGTTCAGTTGTGGTAGTTTATACGTCTCTAGGAATGCATCCATTTTTTCCAGATTGTCAAATTTGCTGGTGTATAGTTGCTCATAATATGTTCTTATAATTGTTCATATTTCTTTGGTGTTGGTTGTGATCTCTCCCCCCTCATTCATGATTTTATTTATTTGGGTCCTTTCTCTTTTCTTTTTAATAAGTCTGGCCAGGGGTTTATCAATCTTATTAATTCTTTCAAAGAACCAGCTCCTAGTTTTGTTGATTTGTTCTACTATTCTTTTGGTTTCTATTTCATTGATTTCCGCTCTGATTTTTATTATTTCTCTTCTCTTGCTGGGTTTAGGCTTCCTTTGCTGTTCTTTCTCCAGCTCCTTTAGGTGTAGGGTTAGGTTGTGTACTTGAGACCTTTTTTGTTTCTTGTGAAAGGCTTTTATTGCTATATATTTTCCTCTCAGGACCGCCTTTGCTGTGTCTCACAGATTTTGAACAGTTGTGTTTTCATCTTCATTCGTTTTCATGAATTTTTTCAATTCTTCTTTAATTTCCTGGTTTACCCATTCATTCTTTAGAAGGATGCTCTTTAGCCTCCCTGTATTTGGGTTCTTTCCAACTTTCCTCTTGTGATTCAGTTCTAGCTTAAGAATATTGTGGTTTAAAAATATGCAGAGAATGATGCCAATCTTTTGGTACCATTTGAGTCCTGATTTGTGATCCAGGATGTGATATATTCTGGAGAATGTTCCATGTGCACTAGAGAAGAACATGTCTCCTGTTGCTTTGGGATGGAATGTTCTGAATATATCTGTGATGTCCATCTGGTCCAGTGCGACATTTAAGGCCTTCATTTCCTTGCTGATCTTTTGCTTGGATGCTCTGTCCATTTTAGTGAGGGGGGTGTTAAAGTCTGCTACTATTACTGTATTATTGTTGATGTGTTTCTTTGATTTTGTTTTTAATTGGTTTATATAGTTGGCTGCTCCCATGTTAGGGGCATAGATATTTAAAATTGTTTGATCTTCTTGTTGGACAGACCCTTTAATTATGATATAGTGTCCTTCCTCATCTCTTATTATAGTCTTTGGCTTACAATCTAATTTATCTGATACAGGGATTGGCACCCCAGCTTTCTTTTGATATTCATTAGCATGGTAAATTGTTTTCCATCCCCTCACTTTAAATCTGGAGGTGCCTTTGGTTCTAAAATGAGTTTCTTATAGACAGCATATTGATGGTTTTATTTCTTTATCCATTCTGATACCCTGTGTCTTTTGATTGGGCCATTTAGCCCATTTACTTTAGGGTAACTATTGAAAGATAAGAATTTAGTGCCATTGTATTGCCTATATGGTGACTGTTACTGTCTATTGTCTCTGTTCCTTTCTGGCCTACTACTTTTAGGCTCTCTCTTTGTTTAGAGGACCCCTTTTAATATTTCCTGTAGGGCTGGGTTGGTGTGTGCAAATCTTTTAATTTTTGTTTGTCTTGGAAGCTTTTTATCTCTCCTTCTATTTTTTATGACAGCATAGCTGGATATAGTATTCTTGCCTGCATGTTTTTCTCATTTAGTGCTCTGAATATATCATACCAGTTCTTTCTAGCCTGCCAGATCTCTATGGATAAGTCTGCTGCCAATCTAATACTTTTACCATTGTATGTTACAGACTTCTTGTCCCGGGCTGCTTTCAGGATTTTCTCTTTGTCACTAAGACTCAAGGTTTACTATTAGATGATGGGATGTGGACCTATTTTTATTGACTTTGAGGGGAGTTCTCTGTGCCTCCTGGATTTTGATATTTGCTCCCTTTGACATATTAGGGAAATTCCCTATTATAATGTGCTCAATTATACCTACTGCCCCCTTCTCTCTTTCTTCTTCTTCTGGAATCCCAATTATTCTAATATTGTTGTTTTGTCTTATGGTATCAGTTATCTCTCGAATTCTCCCCTTGTGGCCCAGTAGTTGTTTGTTTCTCTTTTGCTCAGCTTCTTTATTCCCCCTCATTTGGTCTTCTCTATCACTAATTCTCTCTTCTGCCTCATTTATCCTAGCAGCAAGAGCCTCCATTCTTGATTGCACCTCATTAATACCTTTTTGATTTCAGCTTGGTTAGATTTTAGTTCTTTTATGTCTCTAGAAAGGGATTTTATTTTTCCAGACAGGGTTTCTCTAATATCCTCCATGGCTTTTTTGAACCCAGCTAGCACCTTGAGAATCGTCATTCTGAACTCTAGATCTGACATATTACCAATGTCTGTATTAATTAGGTCCCTAGGTGTCGGTACTGCCTCTTGTTCTTTTTTCCATGGTGAGTTTTTCTTCTTTGTCATTTTATCTAGATAAGAATATATGTGTGAGAGAATAAAATACTAAAAGGGTGGCAAAGACCCCAGAAAAATGTTTGCTAACCAAATTAGAAGAGACCCCAAACTGGAGGGAGAAGAAAGGGGCTAAAAAGAAATCATGTATATATATATATATATATTAGACTGGTGAATAGAATAGAGCCAGCCACTTGATTTTGGGTGCATTTTGGTCTCTTAGAAGAAACTATCTCCCAAAATTTTAAAGAAATAAATTTTAAAGAAATTTTAAAGAAAAGAAAAAAAAAATAAAGAAAGAAAAACTTATGTATATATAAAAATAAGGGTAAGAATGATGAAGGGATGGAATATGACTGTAAATATGAAAATTAAAAAAAATTCTAAAAAAGAATTGATAAGATAAGTTGGTTGGAAAAAGAAAGAAGAAGGAAAAAAAAGGTGGTGAAGGAATGTGCTTAGGATGGAGACTAGAACAAAGCCCTGTGCTACATTTGGGGTATATTTTGATCTATTAGAAGAAATTGTATTCCAAAATTTTTTAGGAAAGAAAACTCCTATATGTATACAAAAAATAAGGTAAATACAATGAAGGATAAAATGTGACTGTAATAATGAAGGTTTAAAGAGATTTTTTTAAAAGAAAGGTATTGTTAAGTTAAACTAGTTAAAAGACGTTAAAAGAGGAAAGAGGAAAAGTTAAAAAAATAAAATAAGAAAAAAATAAAATAAAAAAATTTTAATTTAACTTTGCAAGACTAAAGGATCATGGGGGGGAAAGCCATGAATTCCATGCATTGCTTTCCCCTAGCTCTGGAGTTCTGCTCTTCTCCTTGATCAGTGAGGTTGGTCTTAGCTGGATATCCTTTGGGATCTTCTGGGGGAGGTGCCTGTTGTAGTGATTCTCAAATGTCTTTGCCCAACGTGAAATTGCCCCACCCTTGCCAGGGGCCAGGCTAAGAAATCTGCTTGAGTTTTCTCTCTTGAGTGTTTGTTCCTGAATGCTTTCTGTAGAACTCTGGAGGACAGGAATGAATATGGTGGCCTCCCAATCTCCAGCCTGGATGAGCTGAGAGCTCAGGGCCCCACTCCTCAGTGTGCCCTCAGAGAAAAGAGTTCAATCACCCTGTCTCTCTGGTCTCTGGCCATGCTCTGGACTCACCTAGCCTGTGACCGAGTGTTTCTGTCTCTGGTGCACAGCCCCATTTGGAGTCTCCAAACCGAGCAGATTCCTGTCTCCAGAGGAGGAAGGTGAGTCTCCCTGGATCTGCCACTTGTGGGGTCCCTGCTCGAAGAACAGTGGTCCAACTGAGCTGTGGATCACTGTTTAAGGTAACCGTGAGCTGAGAGCTCACTCCTCAGCTTCATCTCTGTAGTCAGCTTCCCTGCTCCAATACCTGGGAGCTCTACCACAATCAGACACCCCCAATCTTTCAGTGACCCTGTGGGTCCTGAGACCACACTGTCCCTGCGAGGGCTCCACCCCTGCTTAGCCTCTGGAGTGACGTCCCTCAGTGGAGCAGACTTCTAAAAGTTCTGATTTTGTGCTCCGTTGCCCTGCCACTTGCTGGAAGCTGGACCCTCCCCCCGCTGTCTATAGTCCCTTCGCCTTGGATTCACTTCTCCACACATCCTACCTTTCAGAAAGTGGTCAATTTTCTGTTCCTAAAACTGCTGCTATTCTTCTCTTCAATCCCTTGTTGAGTTTGTAGGTGTTTGGAATTGTTTGATAACTATCTAACTGAACTCCTGTGACCTGATGTCATTTCAGTCTGCTACTCCTCTGCCATCTTGCCTCTCCCTCCTCTTTTTTTTTTTTTTTTTAACACTGGCTGAAAATGAATTTTTATTACTTTTATGCATGGAAAACTCAACAGCTATACACTTAGCCCAGTTTGGTGTCCAGTTCTTTAGCCTTTGCCTTTTTCAGCTTGGCAATGCAAGACACTGACTTTGGACCAAGGATGCTGTCTTCCCTCATGACAACAGATCTCATCATACCTGTCATTGTCATTGGTCCTCATCTCATAGTCCACCTGCTTAGCCAGAGCTCCTCTGTTCACCTGTGTGAGTGGGACAGTGGTGCAGATATTCCTGTGGACCAAACAGCCCAGCCTAACCTTTCTCTAGATAATGCAGTAGGGAACCCCATCTTAAAGCACAGGGCAGACAGGAAGACAATCAGCTCACTGGGATCCACATCATGTGCAATCACTACCAGCTGAGTAGTTTTCCACGAAGTTGGTGGTAGAACTAACTCCAGCTTTAAGAATAGGCACCCTTTTAGTGGGGACATCCTTTTGCTGATAACTTTCTTCTGCTTCTTCTCTTGCTTTGTCTCTGGTCTGTATTTGTAGACTAGCTTAAGGAGTAGAGTAGCTGTTTGGCAGTCCAAGGTGTGTGAGAACTGGTTAATCACAGCAGGAACCTTCAGATGTTTATAGAGAATAGTCCTTTGTTGCTGTAACCAGATGCAGAGGGGACACTTGACAAAGTGAGAGAGGTTCATTTTGGGCTGCTTGTCTTGTCCAATGCAAAAGTTTTGGGGCATTTCCTCAAACTGAGGACGGACCACAATTTTGGTCTCTTGTTTCTTCATGGCAGCAGGGTCCAGGGCCACCTTCTTCCCCTTCACCTTCTTCCCTTTGGGCATCTTCCACAGCTGGAGGAGAGAGAAAGTAAAAGGAATTATCTCTTTCAGGAATTGCTTAACATTCCTGTTCCATTGGTGCTATTTTTATATGCATGAACTTTCAAAAAATAAAGTTATTTATGTCATTGGGTTTAGGGTTGGTTAGACAGAAGATCTTTGTGCTAGGTCATTCATTTTTGCTGGTGCTTTCTTTTCCTAAATTGCTTTTCCCTGGTTCACTAGAATTCTTGTGTCCAGTTTTCTCCAGCCCTTTTAGGTCTTCCTTCTCAGTTCAGTCCTGGCATGGTGTTCTAGTTATCATTATTTGCTCTGCTTTTGTTTACTACTTAAATATGAAAGTTTTATTTTTAGAACTTTCCTATTCTAGATCTGTCCATTCTCAGGAATGGACTATACATATGGTTTAAGCCCGAATTTTCTGAAGTACGGCATATGAACCACTGCTGGAATGCAATTATTTTGGGGGTTCATACTCATACAGTTAACTAATCCCATATCACATGATGAAAACTTCATGTCCATTTAATGCTTTAATCAAGTTAGGTACAAAATTTGAATATTGTTCTAATACAGGGTAACCACCCTTGTTAATAGAGGAATGCAGTTTTTTTTTTTTTAAGGTTTATTTATTTGAGAGAGAGAGAGAGAGAGTGTGTGTGAGCATGTGAGTGTGGGGAGGAGCTGAGGGATAGAATCTTTCAGCAAACTCCTGGATAAGCTTAGAGCCCCACATGGGGATGATCTCATGACTCATGAGTTTATGACGTGAGTCAAAACCAAGAGCTGAAAAAAAAACCAAAAAAAAAAAAAAAAACCAAAAAAACAAGAGCTGGATGCTGAACCAACTGAGTCACTAGAGTGCTCCCAGAGGAATACTGTTCTTAAGAGCAGAAATTTTGACAAACAAGGATAGAATCTAGCACTGCATTTGCCTTTGTAGTTAGCTTTTACTCACAGCAAGTGATACTGACTTTCGGTGATGGTAGTGGTATACATGTGTCCCTTAATTTATTAAAGTAAAAAAAAAAGGAATTTATTTAAAGAAAAACTTTAAGTAAACAATATATGTACATAATATGTGATACGCAGTGAGAGTGGAATTATGAAGGTAGTAACTGTGGCATGAGAAAGACTGGAATTTGAGAAATGGTATGCAAGAGATCTAGAAAACCACTAATGCATCTTCATCCTCAATTGATTTATTTAATGGTTGTCAATGAACTGAGCATGAGCTCTAAAAGGCGCAGTATGGACCTGGATAATAAAAAAGAGTAACAGATGTTATTAGATCTAAGAGCATTGACTTGGAAATGATCTCAGCTGATTCTTCTAATTGCCTCAGTCTCTGTGCTGAGAAAATCTGTGGGTGGCCCAAAGCAATGCTTTCAAACTTTAGGTAGGGGACCAAATTAACATGGAATGTTTCTTAAAATAGAGATTGTTCCCTCATACCTTCAGAATTTCTGATTTAGTAAGGCTCGAGAATTTGTACTTCTGAGTTACTAGATCTTGACACTATGCTTGGTCTAAGCTAAGCCTTGGACAAATGACTTAGAACATCTTTGGGGCTCAATTTTCCAAGAAAGATTTTGGCTAAACAACCTAGACTTATAGAGTTCTAGAACTGAAAGCAACTTATCCTGTGTGTCCTAAAGGATTGTATGATTTTCTTTGCTGGTATTTGAGAAGATTTATATGGTATTTTAATTATTATGTACTTATATTAAGGTGTATTAGAAAATCACAGTGCATCAAACCTATGATATTACTGCTCAAGAGGGGACTTAATGTGAGTCAATAATAAATTTGTTAAGTAAAAAATAATATGGGTTTATCTTAGATTGTGATAGGGAACATGAATGATGGAATTGGGAAATGCTTTATCTCTTACTGGATCTCCATTTTATTTTTAAAGATTTTAAAAATTATTTTATTTTATTTTTAAAAATTTATTTATTTAAATAATTTTTAAAATTTAAATTCAATTAATTAACATATAATGCATTACTTATTTTAGGGGTACAGAGGTCTGTGATTCATCAGTTTTAAATAACACCTGGTGCTCATTACAACACATACCCTCCCCAACGTCCATCACACAGTTACCTGATTCCTCCACTCTTCTCCCCTCCAGCAGCCCTAAGTTTGTTTGATTAAGAGTCTCTTATGGCCTGTCTCCCTCTCTGGTTTCATCTTGTTTCATTTTTCCCTCCCTTCCCCTGTGATCTTCTGTCTTGTTTCTCAAATTCCTTATATCAGTAAGATCACATGATAATTGTCTTTCTCTGATTGATTTGTTTCGCTTAGCATAATACCCTCTAGTTCCATCCACGTCATTGCAAATGGAAAGATTTCATTTTTTTGATGGGTGCATAATACTCCAGTGTGTGTGTGTGTGTGTGTGTGTGTGTGTGTGTGTGTTGTACCCCTCATCTTCTTTATCCATTCATCTGTCAATGGACTTCTTTCCATACTTTGGCTATTGTGGACATTGCTGCTATAAATATTGGGGTGCAAGTAGTCCTTTGGATCACTACATTTGTATCTTTGGGGTAAATACCCAGATCTCCATTTTAAACTTTAGTAGCAAATAACCAATAGTTTATTGATTCCTATCCATGGTTTTAGTTCAGGCCTTCAACAACTCTTTCCTTGATATAATAAGTGCTTCTGTAATTGTTTTTTCTTCTCATCCGTCCATTCTTCACACCGTTTCCAGTGACATTTCCCTAAAACACAAACTAGAACATGTTAATCCTCTGCTGCAAATTCATCAGTCACTCAGAATAAAGTTTAAATTCCCTAGTACCTTACACAGGGCATGTAATCAGCCTTCTACCATCACCTTCCCTTCTTCTCCCATATCTACCTAAGATTTGCTTTTACCAAAGTGCTATACATGCTGGATACCTCTCCTCCTGCTAGGCCCCCATGCTTTTGCACATGCTAGTTCTCTGCCATAAGTGCATTTCCCCTAATATTCCATCTGACTGATTTCTGCTTAGTTATCAAGGCTCAGCTGAGTCCATCCCTAGGGTAAGAAACTGCACATGTCTATCATAATATCTATCATGCATTTTTTTTTTAGATCCTAAATTAAAAATTTTTCAAACATGACAAAAGTGTAAAGAAAGTCCTCCTTCTCAGCTTTCCTCAACCTCACTCTTCTCCCTCAAGGTAACACTATTAATAGTTTGTGTGTTTTCTAGATCTTTTTACCTGTATTTACAAACATACATATAAATAATGAAACCTAAGAATATGGCTCAGGAAATTGCTTTTTTTTTTTTTTTTTCATTTCAGATTTCATGGACATCGGTGTACATTAGGGCTTAAAATCTACCATTTTTTTTGTTTTTTTTTTTTGTTTTTTGGTTCTTTTTTGGTAATTGCCTTTTCTGTTTTTTTTTTCTCCTTTTATTTTCTTTCTTTCTTTCTTTTTTTTTTTTAAAGATTTTATTTATTTATTTGACAGACAGATCACAAGTAGGCAGAGAGGCAGGCAGAGGGAGAAGGGAGGAAGCAGGCTCCCTGCCAAGCAGAGAGCCCGATGTTGGGCTCGATCCCAGGACCCTGAGATCATGACCTGAGCCGAAGGCAGAGGCTTTAAACCACTGAGCTACCCAGGCACCCTATGTAATTGCCTTTTCTTTAAGGAAAGAGATTGACTTTCATGTCTCCAGGGTTTTTTTTTAGAAATGTTAAAAGATCTTCATTTAATGCAGCAACTTGTTTTATTTTTGTCCTTATTTTATATCCTTGAATAAAAAATATCTACAGTGTTTTCCAGGAGAAATTTCAAGCAAAATTTAGTAACTGACATTTCTTGTATTATTTATGTATTCATTTATTTATGTCATCACTATTATGACATCTGAATTTTTTTTTTGTCCTTATGACCCTCTGCCACATTTCTAGGAATGATTCTTTAATTTTTTATATTTGAATGAAACATTTGAATGTCTTAAAGTATTCTTGAATTTGATTTTCACTGTGACTCTGAGAGCTAAGGAACACAGAATTATTCCTCTTTAACCAGGAGGGAGTTGAGGCCTGGAGAAAGTTGCCTGACTACAGTCTGAGTATTCTGTCCTTCAACATTGACTGTGTCTATTCCTCTGACAGTCTCTTGCTTGCTCAGGACTCACCATTGTGATGTCCTGGCAGATATGCTTTGTATCTACACCTTTTGAGATATATATATATATATATATATAAATCTAATCTGTTTAGTTTTCTTTGGATGAATGAATTTACACTAAAATACACTAAAATGATGTCTTACTGTGGTACCCTACTCTGAGTCATTATTGGAGTTGATGAATTACTCTAAATGAATGAGAATCACAGTAGGGACTGTTGGAGAAAATAATTTTAATCCAAGTAGACTTTTTGGTGTATTTTATAATTTTATATTATAATTTTATATTAAAAATTCTTTGAATCCACATCTCTAAGTTAAGTCATGCCTAGTGCTTAGTCTTAGGAGGACACAGGCAGCTTTTAGCACACTTTTTTTTTTTTTTGCATATTCTGCTTTATTTTTTTCCACTTTTTTTCCCCCTGTGATCCATTATAGTCAATTTTTAAAGTAATCCTGAAAGGAAAGTCAGACTTGCCTAGTTTATTTGAAAACATTTCTTCAGAATAGCTGACAAAGTTTTTGAACTGTTGGTATTCATTTTTCATAATAACCCTTCATGAAAATGACCAAAATATTTTCAGAAAGTAGATCACTGGGGGACTTCTTTACTGTGCAATTGCCACCTGACACTTGAGATCTCAATTTAATTCTGTGAACTGAGATTTTTATTGCTGCAGGGTGATTGGGAAAATTAATAACAATCTCCTCAAAGCACTTGGAAGTCCTTAGGGGCTATTTATTGTTTCAACAAGATAGTCTCCTTCTAGTATGTACACCTTATTGTTTATGAAACAATGAGGGTCCGATGAAGAATAAGACTTGCCCCTTGCAAAGAGTTTGCCTTTCTTCCTTACATCTGCATGAAAACATGATTTTTTTTCCAAGAAGGTTATTAGCATGAAATCTCTAGTCTTTATTCAGAAAAATAACTTTTTTTTAAAATAAAGAACTAAGCTGCTTCTTTATCAGCTTGATTTTTTAAAAAAAAAATCCCTGTGGTGCTTTTAAATATATACAGAAAGATGGTCAGAGACTCTGGGAAGAAGAGAGCAGTGCCCTGATGGGAGGGAAAGAAGGTCAATAACATCTGTCCTCTGAATAGGGAAAGGGAGCTGCAGGTAGCATAAACAAGGGTCTGAGCAAGCTAATTAATACATGAGAGGACATCAGGAAATAGCTCCTCTGGTTTGCTGTTAATGAGATTTAATGAACTTTAGAAAACAAGTAAAAAAAGAAAATTTGGGATTTATCTAGAAATCGATCTTCTGGTTTCCTCTATTATTCAGTTTGTGAACTAACACTCTTTAAATTATTTGCCTTATAATAATTACATTATTAGTAATATAAAGATGATCATGTAATGGGTATCCCCCATGAGCTCTATGCTGAACCTGTTTTATAATGATTGATTGTTTTCAATACTTCACATAGACTTTGGGGGTAGGAGCTGTGATCCTCATGTTACAGATGAAGACCCAGAGTTTTCAGCACTAACATCCTGCTCAAGAAAGAAGAGCTAGTAAGTGGGGGAGTATGAGCCAAACACGCCCCCTCAAGTAGTTATGCTTGTTGACTTTTCCAAACTGTGGGCTGAGCTGCAATGTTCTTCATGTGAAATAAGCATAATGGAAAACCAAAGTTGCAAATGAAGAATGACCCCTGGCATGCCAGGACTGAACACTTTTTGCAGCATTTACAGTAGTACTGATAAAGTAAATATTCCTGGGGCAAGAGTTTTGATATTTTACTGTATTCTCTGTGTTAGCTATCATTTAGTCAACCACATTTAATAGACGTCCACTTTGTAAAACTGACTTAAATATTGTGTGCAGTTGTTAGGGAAATATAGCTGTGTTGAGATGGTGATCCTGGGGAGATGGAGTTGGGGAGAAGGAATGTAAAAGGATGGGATGAATGATTAGTGCTCTTCACATTTTATGTTGATGATTAGAACATTCTAAAAAATTCTTTTCATGACTTCTAATTTATTATTCTTTTTCAGCTTTAACATATACCCTCATTGATTTTATCAAATTAATTAACTACATTCTTCACACCCTCATATTTATAAATTAATTTTCTGAAATGTTGTACCAATTTGTACTTTGACCAGGAAATTCACCTCAAGTGGTTGTCTCTAAGGGTTTTTCTTTAAACCTGGAAAATTTCAAATATGATGCCAATTAATTACCAATACAACTAACAAACAAATTAGATTTGTGATTGGAGAAGACTAAAAGGGTCTTGATACTTTCTTTTTGTTCTGAATTAAAACAGCTAATAGAAAACAACAGTGACACTGTTTTTGTTAAGATGATGCTAACCTTAGTAGAGAGAGTCAATTAACATATGGTTTCGCTTACTTGTGGAGCATAAGGAATAACACAGAGGACACTGGGAGAAGAAGAGGAGAAGTGAGTTGGGGGAAATCGGAGGGGGAGATGAACCGTGAGAGACTGTGGACTCTGAGAAACAAACTGAGGGTTTTGGAGGGGAAGAGAGTGGGGGGTTGGGTGAACCTGGTGGTGTGTATTATGGAGGGCACGTATTGCATGGAGCACTGGGTGTGGTGCATAAACAATGAATTCTGGAACACTGAAAAGAAATAAAATAAAATGGAAAAAAAAAGAAGATGCTAGACTTTGTTTATGACTTTTTGTCTATAAATTTCTTTTTCAAAAAAGATATTTATATTACAATAATATTACATATTATTAAATATTACATATTTACTTTAGAAAATAGATATTGCCTGGAATTGCATAAAACAAAGCAACATGTGTAAATTGCTTAATTTTACTACCTTAATCACTTTTAACTGAGTAAGCAGGTAATCTGAACTACCCTGTGTGACTTCCTAATCATCGCTGCCTGCACACCCTCCCCAGTTTCTATCTCCATTAGCTTCCTCTCTCTCCTATTTGTTTGCTCTGGTGGAAAGAACGCTGAACAGAAGGTGAGGAGCCATGAGCTGTGTTTCCAGTGCCACTTACTAACAGAGTGACCCTAGGAGAGGCACGGTAGGACTGCAGTGGATTGTGAAGATGGCCACAGGTTTATCATCTTTTACATTCACACCCTTTGCTTATATCCTCCCACACTTATTCTGGGCTGGACTGTGTGACCTGCTTTGACCCATGGACTTGAGCAGATGTGACGTGCACAGAGACTAGCAATGTACTTGCACATTTGGCTTGCTCTTGGAACTCTGTGACTGCCACCTGAAGAAACCTGTGTTAGTCTGCAGAATGATGAAATACGTGTGGCACCGTCATCCTGCCCTTGTGGCCAGACCCTGAGTGAGGCCATCCTAGGTCAGCCAGGTGCTGGCTGACTCATTGGTGGGCCCAGCTAAAATTATCTGAGCTAGCCCAGACCAGAGAAACCTGCCTTAGCTGATTCACAGAATTGGAGCTCCATAAATGTTTTTTTTTGGCTAAGTTTTGGGCTGGGTTGTTCACAGCTAAAGATAACTAATGCAAAATCCAAATAAAAAACCCAAACAATGAATGGCAACATATCCCCTGCCTACTCCAGAACACCATTGATTATATGAGATTAGAAAGAAATGATGTCTGGGATGGACAAAGCTTCTGAAGAACAGTGCCTAGGGACGTCTGGGTGGCTCAGTCAGTTAAGCTTTGCCTTTGGCTCAGGTCATGACCCCAGGCTCCTGGGATCGAGTCCCTCATTGGGCTCCCTGCTCCACAGGGAGTCTGCTTCTCCCTCTTCCTCTCACTCTTCCCCCACCCCTGCTCAAGCTCTGTCTCTGTGTCTCTCTCTCAAATAAATAAAATCTTAAATAATAATAATAATAAAGAATGAAGAGCCATGCCTAGCGCTGTCTTGTGTTTGATCAGCAATTGAATGTTCAGTGAAGAAATAAATGAATGGATAATAAGCTACACGGTTACAAGGTGGCAGTAACAGCAGCAACAGAATAGTCAAAAATTTTAGATCCCCCAAGTAAGACATTTCATTTTTCTTTTGAATTTAAAATGTTAATATATCAGCTGGGTAGAAAGGATAGGAAAGAACACGGCAGAGCAGCAATGCCCGTCTGATGTATCTAGGCTCCGGACACAGGGCAGCAGCCTGGATCCATCAGGCTTTTGTCACCATGGTCAGGAAGATAGTGCCAATTGCTCTCTTTCCCATTGGCATTAAACTTTTCCCAGTTACTTGGCTTTTATCTTGTTTTTTAAATTATAGTGTATCTTGATTCTATCTGAATATCATTCCCATGACAGTAGTTATAATCTCCATAAAGTAAAACTTCCGAGAGCCAAGTTTAAAGGTAAAAGAGAGATTTCTAGTCTGTGGAGATGCAAGGACTACATGGTTGGTAAATCAGAATTATTCTAATGGGAGCAAATATTTTCTGAGTGAAAGATAGTTAACCCAAAGGGGTCTATAAGGAATAAGTTTGTGTACTTTGATTTACAATTGTCTAGTGGGAAAATATTTTTTTCAATCTGGTTATACTGTAAAATAAAGCCTGTATAGAGAAAAGAGCACAAATCCTAAAAATACTGTTAATTGAAAAATCATAAAGCAAATACTCATATAATTACCACCCAGGTCAGAGATGGAGTCTTGCCTTCACACCACAAGTTCCTTGCTAATCACATTCTCCCCCTCACACTCTGTCCTTCACAAACTCTAACCTGAACCTGAACTCTAACCCCAACCCATACCTTAACCCTGTTAGGCTGACCACAATGCTTAATGATGGTCAAGTCCTTACTTAGCTTTATAGTTTTAGCACCTCTGCAGAGTTAACAACCTATGTGTGTATTTTTAAATACTACAGTTCAGTTTTGCTTGTTTTGGATTTTATATAAATGAAGTCATTTTGTATATATTCTTTTGCATCTTGCTGCTTTTGCTTACTGCTTAATCTTGCTTCTTTTGTGTAGCTGTAGCTTATTCAATTTCGTTGACAGGTACTTTTCCGTGCATGAATACACAAGACAATTTGCTGTTGATGGACACATCAGTAGCTTCCAACCTTTGGATCATGGAAGCAACATGGCTGTGACTGTCCTTATACGTCTCCTCTTGCACATGCACACAAGTTTCGCAAGGGAGTTCACTTTGTGGATCATAAGGTAAGCATATCTTCAAATTTAGTAGCAGAGGCCAGATTATTTTCTAAAGCGGCATAGCCATTTTGCCTGCTGCAAGTATTCTCAATGATGTTCTCAATGCTCCTTGTCTTTTTCAGTACTTGACATTTTCAGTCTTTTAATTTACTCTTATTTTTTCAGAAAAAGATTTGTTTATTTATTTGAGAGAGAAAGAGAAAGTATGAGCAGGAGGGGCAGAGGGAGAGAGAGTCTCATGCAGACTCCACACTGAGCATGGAACACAATGTGGGACTCAATCTCACGACCCCGAGATCAGGATCTGAGCCAAAACCAAGAGTTGACTGCTTAACTGACTGAGTCACCCAGGAGCCCCCAGACTTTTAATTTTTGCCAGTCTGGAGGGCGTGTAGAATCTTCCTGTGAGATAAATTTGCATCTTCTCATTATTTATGAGGCTGAGCATTCTTTCATACATTTTTTAGCATTCAGTTTCTTTTTTATGAAGTGTCTGTTCAAGTCTTCCTTTTTTCCTACTCCTTGTGCTTTTTTCTGTGTATGAGCTAAGCTGTAACGTCATTATTTTCCATAGGGATACACACTATTTCCAGAACCATCAAATAAAAGGAACATTATTTCTCCACTGCCCTGCCATGCCATCTTTGTTATAAATCAAGTGCTCAGGTATGTGTGGGACCACTTCTGGACTCCTACTCTGCTTCACAGGTTTGCTTGTCTTTTCCTGCACTAATGCCACAACTTCTTAATTATCACAATTTTATAGTAAGTTTCAATATCTGGTAGAGCCAGTCTTTACACTTGGTTCGTCTTCAAGAAAGTGTTAGCTATTCTCTCAAGGAAACCAGAAAGACAAGCTTGGAATCTTCTGGAATCATTCAAGCAAAAGATGGTGAGAGCTGGCATTAGGATCATGGGAATAGTGATGGAGGGGAGGGGCTGATTTTAGACCCTTCAGGAAGTAGTTGGAAAGAATGCCAAACCATTGTTTCTAAATGATTTCCTAAGGAAATAGGCTTTGGCGTAGAAAGATTATATGAATATATCAAAGAGAAAATACCGAACAGATAACAGCTTCTTAAAAACAGTCTATCCACAGGCTATATGGAAACTTTTGCAACAGCGAAGTTTCAGAAAGTAAAAAAAAAAAAAAAAAAAAAAAAATCAGAAATTGTAGAGAATTTGAAAGAACTAGAGAGACCTACAGTTGATATGAAACTGATGATTGATGACAAATATATTAACAGGAATTATGCATGGCTCCACTTTGTTTAATATTATTTTTCTGTTTTTGACATTCCTAGCAATAAGTTTTCCAATTTCTACATCTGGTGTCTTCCAGGTAACTTGATTTGAGTTTGTAACATCGTAAGTCTTGCTGAAAATGCATTCAATATTTTCCAGTTGATAGTATCTTCCAGGCTTTGACTCAGCCTGTGTTTTCTCACAAACTCTCTTATCATTTTTTTCTCCTATACTGAATTTTTTTTCTGATACATTCTTTAACAAGTTCAAGAAAAGCAGATCAAACAATAGCTAGACTAGTGTGTTTGGACTTCATATTTGGTCCCATTTCTGTTAAGAGATTAATTAATAAGATACATATTAGTTTGTGACTGCCAGTTGATTATTAGAGAATTTTCATTTGCTTTGAAATGTAGGAATATTTAATGTAGTAATTACACAGTCAGATATTTCACACCCAAGATTCCTTGGCCTTCTGAGTTTTGCTCTTTTGAAAGAAATGGGCCCTCTGGAGCATGACAAATTTGATTTAAAGGTATTTGCAATAGGATGTTATTTTCTGTCAAAAGCTCATGCAACTGTAGGTTCTCTCGGTTTGGAACTCATGGGCTTGAGAATTGCTAATATAAATTCTAATCTTAGACCTGTTGGCATGGCAAATATGGAAAAAAAAACCCAGATAATTGCTTACGAGGTATAGATTAAGGCTGCAGGACTTATAATTAAGACATTTTTGGACTTAGTGAATTATAACCTGATTTTCAAAAGCAAGAGTGGCATTTGCAAATGACAAAGAAAAAAAAATGATAGGATGTAGGAACAAATGCAACTCAGAACTCAGTTGTAACAAACTTTGTGTGTGTGCGTGTGTGTGTGTTATAGGTGTGGGTGAGGAAGCTTGTTTTAACTTTTCGGCTATGAACATTCCAGAGTGAAAGATCAAATTTCTGAAGCAATGGTGGCAGGAAGCCCAGAGAAGAAAGAAGTAGATCCTGAGGGCTCCCTAAGAATGTATGGCATGTTAATAAACATGCTTACAGATCCAGTAATTCCACTTCTGGATATTTATCTGAAGAAAATGAAAACACGAATGTGGAACGATCTCTATTCCTCTATGTTCATTGCAGCATTATTTACAATAGCTAAGATACAGAAACAACCAAAGTGTCCATCAACGGATGAATTGATAAAGAAAATGTGGTATATAGTTGCGGTAGAATATTATTCAACCACAAAAAGAAGGAAATCTTGCTATTTGCAACAACACGGTCAGATCTTGATGGTATTATGCTAAATGAAATACATCAGAGAAAGACAAATATCATATGATCTCACTTGTATGTAGAATCTAAAAAAAAAAAAAAAAAGTCCCCCCCCCTCGCCTCCCAAACAAACCCAAGAAACAAAAACCCTGAGCTCACAGATACAGAGAACAGACTGGTGGTTGCCAGAGGTGGGAGGTGAGGAAGTGGCAAAATGGATGAGCTTCCAGTCACAAAATAAATAAGTCATGTGGATGTATTATACAGCATGGTGACCATAACTGCATATTGGAAAGTTGCTAAAAGAGTAGACCTTAAAAGCTCTTATCACAAGAAAAAATGTTTGTAACTGTGTAAGGAAATGGATGTTAACTGGACTTACTGGGATCATTTCACAATATATACAAATACCAAATTGTTACCTTGTACACTTGAAAGTAACATGATGGTGTATGTCTCATAAACTTCAAAAACAGAAATTAACATGCTTACATAGTATGAAGTGTGTCCTCTGGATTGGGGATATAGCCCAAGTCACAAAACTTGGACTCAGAGCTCAATCATATTTTTGGATGTGTCATTTCATTTCTGTGTTTTGCCTCTCCCAGAACGAGGTTTTGCTATGTGTTTATAATTCGTTCTTTACTGTTCACTCAGCAGTAAATTGAAGGAAATTCTTTAGTTATCTAAGATCTGGTTTTGAATCTACTGCAGACCCCTGCTGTTCTAGGCAAATTATTCTATCTGCTGCTTACTTTTCAGCATTCCCAAAATGGGTGTTTCCAAGCTGTGAGCCAGTTATATATTCCCGTGAGGAAAATGGTATTAAGAATGGAGTTTAGTATACCCAACTACATCAAAGAGTCCGTAGCAGTCTGGGTCTAGTTGGGAGATAGAAACCACATAGTAGGTTAAACAGAGGAAATTTGATATAAGAATTTTCAACTCTAATAAAGAAGTAACCATAACTACAAGTAACTTTATATAGTACCTAAGGCCTGACGGAGAATACCTAAGGAAAGACACATTTGGAAGGAGTTCAGACTTGGATAAAAAGTGCTTTGGCCACCTGACAGCAAAGAAGTGGGCTGGCGTGGAGCTGTAGGCAAACATTAGGCACTCTGGAGTGCATGCACGTGGGGAGCGAGCGAGCCGCAACATGTCGTGTGCGCATGCACTCGAGGTCTGGCTGTCTGCAGGGGCAGAAGGGTTCAGTGTGAGGGACACACTGGGAATGGAGGTGGGTGGGTGAAGGTTTTCAGGAGAGCTGAGGACGGCTCATCCCCAGGCTAAGATGCAAAGGTTGTGAGGGACCATATTCTGGTCGTGTGGTGTGGGCAGGATCCTTCTGGACATGGCAGACATCGATCTGCCTCCCCTACCTACGCTGAGAATTGCGGGAAGGCTCTTCCTCTTTCAGTGTCCCTTCAGCACCCTCTGTTGGGGAAGCTTGATATCATACTCCCCCTAAAGGCGAAGTGTTTAAAGGAATTCATGGGTGGTTTATCATAAAGCATTATATTCAGGGATGTGTTTGGATTTGTGAGGCAATAAAGTGATAAACAACACAGGGTTCAGGAGCAGTAAAGGCGGCCAATATCAGCATTACAAAAAACACTGGTGGCTGTTTTCCATCTGTGAAAGGAGAGCCCTTAAGAGAATGCTGGCACACAACCTTTTTTCTTTTTTCCTTGTTGACAAAAGACTAAAAAACTTTGATATTTTTTCAATATGTTATGGCATATTAATTTGTGCATTTATATAAAGTGAGGCAATTTCTTATGTGTATTTTTAAAGATAAATGCAAACCTTAGAGTCATATTCAAATAAGCATGTCCAAAAAAGAACGCACAAGTAATAAAATATTCAGCCTCTGGAAAACAATAAAGAGGATGCAATTCATAAACCCTGGGAACACTTCTCACATCCCTTTTCCCTCTTCGGCATGATTCTCTGTCATATCATGTTATGTTGGAGACTCTTTTCTGTGACCCTCCACCCCCACAGAATAAATCCTCTTTTTCTCTGAACCCATGACTACTCTGTCTCCTGTCATACTCTTTCTCTCTCAACTTTGTCTCTCTTTCACTCTCTTCTACTTAATCTTTTTTTTTTTTTTTTCCTCTCCTTAGGTTTTCCTCTCTGGGTTCTGAGCTTCAATTGTCCCCTGCCCACTTGCTAATTCAACCTTGCAAGACAGAGTCCTTGGACTAGTTTGTCAGAGGAGCTCCTCACAAGGCAGAGGCAGGAGGAGCAGCGGGAGGGGTGTCTCATTCTCTTCACTGAGGTGGGTGGGGAGTCTGGGAACATTAACCGATTATAAATCCTGTCCCCTTCACACTTTCTCCTCATCAATCTTTGTTGACTCCTGCGAAGAGATATTCAATATTCAATATTTAAATGTTCCTCTAGAAGTTCTTTGAATTTACAACCTAAGGCCACCCTATACTTTCCCTTTCCCGGGCTGTACATCATTTCTCTTGATTCCTGGGAAAGGACAGCTAGGTGAAGTGTGAGCATGGACCCACCCGCGCACATGCAAGCACGTGCACGCAAGTGCGCACATTCACACATCATTCTTCCTTCTAGAAGACCTTGAACATCCATATTAGCATTTAAATTCTTTGCCCTCTAATATCTCTGCTCCCTACAACTTGCAAAGAAAATGTATTCTCTAAGTAACCGTATTCACAGTTCCGCATTCTTTTTAGGCATTCTTCTGCATAGGTAAGCACCGGCTGGAGTGCCGGGAGTGGCCCCTGGCTGGGCACTGAGATGCTCTTTGTGTGCAACCCTGCCATATTGGAAACACATGAGAACACAGGACTCCATGCAGAAAGTTTGGGCAAATTCTACTTGCTTGCAAACTAAGAAAATGAAGTTGCTAGGGATAGTCTTGCTAGGGTTAGTCATCTTAATTCATTATTCTTTTAGAGGTATATAGGATTTTACTGTTTGAATGGCAATCGGCCAGGATTTACTTTCTAAAGTTGGTAGTCATTATGAAATACCTTGTCTTCTTTTCTCTTCTGGAGACATAGTGAGATTGTGCTGCCTATGAATCAGGTGACTGGAAGCCAAGAGCTTCTAAGCCAGAGCATTTCATTGCTCCCACAAGATTCTTCAGAGCTGTCTTTTCTTCTTTGGCATGGTGACTGGTCACATTCAAGATGGTGGTTGCTCCATTAGTCAGGCCCTACTGTGGGAAGATGCAAAACAGAAAACTCAGGCACTCTGTGAGAGACATTTCATGTAGGTGAGAAACAAGCCTTTGTTGTTCTAAGGTACTAAGTTTTGGGGATTTTTTTGTTACTTAGCATAACTTCATGCTGTTTATGTAATTTACCTCATCTTGATCAATTCCCTAAGCATGAACCTTTCTTCTTGCATTTAAATGTATAAATCTCTTGCATATAATGAGAAGTTTAAAGCTCTTTCAAACTATTAAGGAAGTGCATATTAAACAGGCAAAGAGTTTCTTGTTAGTTCTACTTAATTTTAGCTCTTACAAATTGAAGATAGCTAACTTAAAGTGCACTCTTTATTGATACTAGTTTTTACGTGTATTTGGTATAACTGAAATAACTGATCTAGAGATACATCAGAACCTTGGTAAATTGTGGAAGTGGATAACTCTTGTTATAAATTTATTTCATTTGCATATACCAAGTGAGATGATGTTGTGTATTTTCCCCACACATAAGGGTGCCTTGAAAGTGGAGCAATGGTATCCTCCTGTGGTTGAAATTATTTATTTCAGGGGTGCTTGGCTTTCACGGGCAATCTTGTTGGTATTTGGTGTATTCTGTCACTGGATAGCTTCCCACCATTGAGTACTGAGTTTGGTTTAAAGAGCTGCAGATGATATTTACCAGGATAAAACAAAATGGATTATAGAAAAACAACAGAAAAAGAGTAGAGCCCTTCCAGGTTGAACCCTACCAGGGAAGAATAGAGAGAAGAAAATGTACTAGAAAATGTTCACATGTAGTTCACATGTAGATGAGTTTTCGAGATAAGACGTGAGGTAGCTGGGTCAAGGGCATGATAAGGAGTCCCTCTCAGAACATGTTTCCTAGGCTGATTTTTAGGTAAGTGCTTCTATGGAAGCTGACATCATATCTTTGATGGGACACACACACACACACACACACACAGTCTATGTCCTATAACGTATGCCATACCTCAGTGTCATAGTATTTGGGAAGAAAATATCATTCTATAATACTATGTTGAACATGTATTATGTGAAATAAAAATTTATTACTCTTTTCCTATATTTGCCACTAGGGATGCTCTTGGTGTTTCCAGTGAGTTTTTAAAGGGCTTTTTATCTCACATTCCTGCCAGCACTTCATGTAGCAGTTTGTTAGCTCATAAGTTCAGGAACATTACAGGGTTGACTAGGTCCTCAGGGATGTAGCAATGAAATATAGACTGTTATATTGATATTAATCCTGTCCGTTGACACTAGAATTAGAAAAGCATTATATTACAGTAATTTTGGCTCAGACCAATAAGTACAGGTGGAAAAGGAGGTATGAAGGTCATGCTGTTTCCTACTTATTTTTTTGTCTAGTAAACCTATGAGAAGCAGATTTGATCATGGAGAGTGAGAAAGATGGGGAGAAGGACAGAGGATCATGGCAGAGCATATGTGATATCGCTTCTCTGATGGATGGTATTTTGTAGAAGCCAAATAGAATTGTTAATATTTCAATATGTGTAATATTTGCCACATATTAAAAGTAAGATTTAAATATATTAGAGAAATCGGAAACTATCTGAAAGATCACAGACCTCTTTGAGAGCTATGGGTATACATGGGTAATGATATCATCTGAGAGTCATGAATAAATGAAAGAATTTGATTTATCTTCTGGCTGCTTTTTAGAGAAAGCCATTTGAACACATACACACACAAGCACATTCATTAACCATCTGCTCTAAAATCAAGCAGCATAAACATAAGCCTTTAGCCAATATATCCAATAAATGCTAAAAAGCACATTTTCAGTCCTCTGTGGGTACCATTTAACTGCGAGAAAGAACATCAGAAATGAAGAGAAGACACAGGGCTCTGTGGTATCTAATGAGCAATGTTCTCATTCCAGCTGGCTGGGCTTGGAATTCAAGCATTACCTAGTACCAATGCAGATGGAAATGATGGCTTTCTCAGTGAACTTTGCTCATGGTTCTTTAACTAATATTCTTAAACTGAGAGACTAGTTTGAAGAGAATAGCTTCAGTCAGCCATCACTTATGGAAGGGCTCTTTAGGATACCCTGATTTTGATACAGAGATATAACATCACTGGACACTCGCTAAGAGTGGTTGACCTCAAGATTAAGGCGGGGAAAAAAGTGGAGAAGCTGAAGATCTCTCCTAATCCCCTTCCAGACCTACACTCCCTCCAGTCTATGTGGACTATCCAGGAGAAAATTCTTGTATAAGAATTAAAACTTTTGCTGGGTCCATGTTCCAGCAATGTCTCAGCCACTCTGGTTTGGGGAGGAAGGGAGGGGGAACTGGTCTATTTATACTATAGGAAAATGGAAGTTATTAGTGGTGTATTTTCTTGCTCGCTGAGTCATGTTGTCATGTTAAAGCACTCTGCATAGCCTTACAATTCTTTAAGATGCAAGGTCATCCTTAAATCAGTTATCTGTGTACCTTATTAATCATTTAGTGGTCCACAGATATTTACTGAGTGCCAAGTATGTGCCAGGCACTATGTTAGTTATTGGGATAAATGAGTGATCATTTTACCTCTGTGCTTTTCCTGTGCTGGAAATTGTTCTTTCTCTCAGTATTTGTTCTCCCTGAACTCCAAGGCCAAGCTCAAGTCTCTATCGGCCCTATAAAGCTTTTATTCACCACTGCTTCCTAAAACACTTTCTCTACCACATCTTGGTATTTAATTATGTCCTTTCTGAGCTTCCTCTGTGTCTCCCACTTCACCTAGCTCAGTCAGTGTTGTCCATGTAAATAGCTCGATAACCACTACTGATTGATTACTTTCTTCTCTACAACAGGCTACTATTATAGACAAATAAGACAATAAAAAAGAAGGTGCTTTGGACACACACAGATGAAGAAAATGCAGTTAAAAATCTGATATCTGGTGCAAATATCAGGATCTATACTAGGAAAGAAAAAATAGCTTTTCTGTCAAAGTAAAGTAACAAAAGTTCTGCAGGCTGCTACAATTTTCTAAGAAAGATAACGGTCTTCTCTAATTTGGTTTGGAAGTTCTATATTTGTACCTGAACTGTGTTTCAGTTTAGTTGCAGCCTTTATGTATGAAAGTAGACAGTATCTTTCAGCCTTACTCTTTGTTTTTTTTTTGACTCTTTTACTAAATGACTGCTGCATGCAAATATGTTTTCTGTGCCCAAAGCAATAACTAGATGTTTTAAAAAAAGATACCCTTGCCAATGAGAATTCTGCCTGTCTATCACACAAATTAATTCCTCCGAAAACAAGCTATTTTCACATTTGCTTTAATGGCGCTCAGAACAGGTAGTTGTGATTTTTTGCTAGGTCTTATGCTCATGGACCCTCGGAGTACTTTGTTTTGTTATGGACCATTAAAGAGTGGGGATGATAATGTTCCATCATTAGGCAATCATGCAGAGGATAAATTTCTCTCTCAGACAAATGGAGTTAAAAGACTATTATTCTTTCCCCACTCTCTTCCCCAACTAATAGATCATTTAAAAGCCATAGAGCTAGAGCACTTTACAAATCTCCAAGAAACGTTTTTAACAGTGGTAGTATATTTTTGCCCAATTTATAACTAAAAAGAAAAAGAAAAGAAAGGAAAAGAAAGGCATAAGAATTCTTGGGGAAAATTTTTCATGTTCATGATTTCTTCTTTGTTCTTCCCCAGGGTGTGGTTCTGTCAGAGCCATCAACGGAATGTGTACAGACTCTCCCATGTTAGAGAAGAGCATTGTGGCTTTGTGATTGGGTATTATGATCATTACATCCTTAAAGATAAGCCAGACTACTTGAATCAGAATGCACAAGGTACTGCAATTGTCAGACTTGCCCATTTGTATTTAAGCCAACTGAATAATAATGAATCAGCATCATTCAAAAAGACTGAAACTAAGAAAGATGATTTGGCCATTTCCACATTTTCTAAATGAAAGAAGTCACTTTCAGGACAATGCTTCACATTCATATTCAAGGATTTTGAACTTAGTGTGTTTCAAGAAAGGTTAAAAATAGTGTTTTTGTAATGCCTTGCAAATGCAACAAATTAGGTGCTTCCTGTATTTCCTAATGAAGGAATATTCTCATTTTTTGGGGGGGTTTTGATCACTGCTTCAATCTTGTTACTAGATATTGGTCTATTCAGGTTGTCGATTTCTTCCTGTTTCAGTCTTGGAAGTTCATAGGTTTCCAGGTGAGCCTGGTGGCGGGTATTAAGAAGGGCATGTATTGCATGGAGCACTGGGTGTGGTGCATAAACAATGACTCTTAGAACACCAAAAAAAAAAAAAAAAAAAAAAGAAAAAAAGAAAAAAAATTAAGATGTTAAAAAAAAAAAGAATATTCTCCTTGGTAAATGTCTAACTTGTCAGGGAGCAATTGTGAATATTGATATGGTGAAGAGCCCTGTGTAGATCCTCTTGAGAGTCTGCAGACTTGGGGACTCAGAATTGAATTATGCTGTCTTTTCATCTGGGGACTGAAGCATGAAAATCACATACAGGAGAGTGTGTTGAAAAAGACGGGAGGTACAGTCTTGTTTGCAGGACAAGCTGAGCCTTTCTCTTGGTGCTGCCTACGGCCATGGTTTCTTCTCTACTCTTCAAGCCTAGGCCAAGATGTAATAGAGAACATGGACGGTCATTTCTTCTGGATTTAGATATTTAAAAACAACACTCACATGGACGCAAAAGGACCGTCTACTGGGATGTAAGTCAAGAGAGATGCTACTAAATTGAGGAAAACCACGTGTTTGTAAAGTAGAAAAGATTCTGTTTTGTGGAACATGAAGAGTTAGAGCCCTGGAAGGTGTGGAAACAGATAATCAATTAATAGTAACACCCAAGAAGTCCTTCAATAGATGACTAGTTTTAAAAATGTGATAAATCCACAAAATGGAATACCTACTCAGCAATAAAAGGAACAGGCAAGTGTTACATACAACCCAGATGGCTCTCCAGGGGATTATGTTGAATGACAAAAGCCAGTTACTAAAGCTACATGCTATGTGATTCCCTTTACTTAACATCACTGAAATGACAAAATTAGAGAAAGGGAGAACAATTAAGTAACTACTTGGGGTAAGAAGAGGATGGGGGTGTGAAAGGGAAGGTGTGCCTGCAAAATGCAACATGAGGGGTCCTTGGGAAGAATGGAAGGGAACGTGCTGGGTCTTGACTGTATCACTGTTGAAATCTACAATTTTGCAAGATGTTGCCATTGGGGAAAACTGGGTTAAGGTCACATGGGTTCTCTTTATTATTTCTTACAATTGGTAGAAATCTAAATTATCTTAACCTAAAAAAGTTAATTATACTAATTAATACTGATGGGAAGAAAATACCACCAAATGGAGTAAGTACATTGTCTTCTACATCTTAGCTGTAAGTAAAAGGGATAATTGTATTAAGCATTGCTTTACAGTTAAAACAATGTATTTGAGATAATGTAGAGTGGAAAAACTCAGGCATCTGATAATATTGATTCTGGCAGGGACAGTAGCTTCATATACATAATTTTAACTGTAGCTAAAGTAAGACAGAGTGCGAGCATGAATAATAGCATCATTATTGTGGCCTTATTGCTAAATCAGAGGTATTTTCAGCTGCTTAATACTCTGTCATTTCTCTTCGTAGACATAAAAAGCACTAGTGGTTGTATTGTATGAGAGAAAATCTTAGTTTGAGCTATATTAATAATAGTACTAAGTCAAATTTAAGTAGGGGCGCCTGAGTGGCTCAGTAGGTTAAGCTTTCAACTCCTCCTGGTTTCCCTCCGGGTCATGATCCAGGGTCCCGAAATCAAGCCGCACATCAGGCTCTGCTCTCGGTGTGGAGTCTGCTTGAGATTTTTTTCCTTCTCCCAATGCTCCTCCCTCTGCTTGTTCTCTTTCTCTCAAATAAACAAAAACTCAAATGATGTAAAACTGGGGATCATTTCTAAGACAGTACTGTAAAATGAAGAAGACATAATTCTAGGGGCTCCTGGGTGACTCAGTCTGTTAAGCACCTGCCTCTGGCTCAGGTTATGATCCCAGAGTCCTGGGATTGAGCCCCGTGTTAAGCTACAGGGAGTCTCCTTCTCCCTTGTTCTGCTCATGCTCTCTATCTCTGTCTCAAACAAATAAATAAAATCTTAAAAAAAAAGAAAATATAATTCTATGCTATATTTATTCAAAAGTCAAAGGGATGTTGAGATATTTGAATTTGAAGAAAGTTTCCTCACAGTATAGTGATGTTTCTGGTTTTGCTTACAATTTGGGGTGTGGGGCTGGGATCTGGCAACACAAAATGAACTCAACCAACTTTTGGCCCAGGTTATATTTAAAATTTATTTTTCAGATAGTAATGTATTTAAACTTGAGTCACAATATTATATACGAACATAGAAACATCTGACCTTCCACAACTTTCACATCAGGGAGAGGTTATTTGCATTTATGAAATACTTTAATTTTTCTGAAACAAAAATTAAGAGACCTCACTTGATATGATTGCTTACAATATAGCACATGCAATGTTGAAACATACCAGTGTCTGAACTCAGAAATAAATCTCCCTATGTTTCTGCAGCATTTTTACTCATTTTTGTTTCCTTCTAGTGTGTAATCAGTTAGCTTGTGGTTCTCTCTCTCTGGTGACAATTTTATATGCCGCATATATCCTAGTCAGCTGCGTAGAAGCATCAAACCAAAATAGCAGGTCAAAATAGCAGGGCGTATTTATTGCCAGGCACTGTGCTCAGCATTCATATGGGGTTATCTCATTTCATCCTCACAACCACCCTAGGAAGAGGAAACTACTATTATTCCCATTTCCCAGATAAAGAGACGAGGGCAGTTTCAAGTTTGGTAGCTTGCCCAAAGCCACACAGCCTCTTGGTCTCATAACTTCTGTGATTTAATGTGGCAATTTATTTTCTTTGTGACTATGCCTTCTGAAAAAAGGGGGCTATCTTTCTTGTTACCTTATGGTAATGTTGGGGTCCCAGGTCTGGATTAGAACTCAAACAGGTCTGCTATACCCATCTTCACTTCAGACAGCACCCCTCCAAAAATAAAAAGGGCTATGGACTATCAGTTACTAGAGATAGTGTGACTGGTGCTCGAAGAGCTCCACATAGATGTCACATATTTGGGGGGACTGGTCGACATTTTTTACTTAGCTTTATGAAGGGAAACTCTGAAGCCTTTCTGAGAAAAACAAATCAGAAATCATGAATTATATTTCCACTGTCATAAGTGGATTATGTGATGATGGAAAAGTTCACTGAATGGTCTAGCATTTCAGTTTCCAGAAAGCTGTGTAAACAAAAACTACATGCCTGCAAACTGAATGTCTCTCTCTCTTTTTTTTTTTTTTCCTTTTTTAAAGAATTTGTTTATTTGGGGATGCCTGGGTGGCTCAGGCTCTGAACCTTCAGCTCAGGCCATGATCCCATGATCCTGGGATAGAGTCCCACATCAGGCTCCTTGTTTGGCAGGGAGCCTGCTTCTCCCTCTGCCTCTGCCTGCCATTCAGTCTGCCTGTGCTCGCTCTCTCTCTCTGACAAATAAATAAATAAAATCTTAAAAAAAAAAAAGGATTTGTTTATTTGACAGAGGGTGAGAGGAGAGAGAGCACAAGCAGGGGGAGCAGCAGAGGGAGAGTGAGATGCAGGCTCCCTGCTCAGCAAGGAGCCTGATAGAGGACTTGATCCCAGGACCCTGAGATCATTTCCTGAGCTAGTTAAGCAGAGGCTTAACCCACTGAGCCACTCAGGCACCCCTCAGCTAACATTTTAAGACTCTTAGACTAATTTTCTCTTTCTCCTGTACAAGCACTTCACATTCCTGTGACTCAGGACTGCTCTGTGCTGTTTATATCACACTTCCGGTGTTTCTGCCTCCACATCATTCTTTATACTGTTCCCTCTGCCCATTCCTCTCTTCTCCCCCCGTCCCCCTCTGCCCATTTTTCAGGACCCATTCTAAATGCTATATTTTCTTTCCCAAATATTTTCTGATCCTCTAAATGGAATACAGTATCTCCTTTCTTTGAAATATAGCACTTAAATTGAATATCACTAACAGTTGTAACATGGATTGTTTCTAATGTGCCAGTATTAAGAGTTTGCATGTATCCACTCATTTAATCTTCACACAGAGTCTGTGCTGTCTATTCTATTATTGCCCCCATTTTCCAGATGAAGACGGGGAGATACCACCAGATGTTATGACTTCTCCATGCTTATAGAGTTGGCAAATTACAGCTAAGCAATTAGAACTTCTGGCAGTCAGACTCCAATTGCAGTAATCACCTTCTACCTTAGAATATGACTACCTTTAAAAATTTCATATTTCCTGGGGTGCCTGGGTGGCTCAGTTGGTTAAGCAACTGCCCTTGCCTCAGGTCATGATCCTGGGGTCCGGTGATCCCTGAGTTGGGCTCCCTGCTCCTTGGGGAGCCTGCTTCTCCTGTTGCTTGTGCTTTTCCTTTCTGTTTCTCTGTCAAATAAATAAATAAATAATCTTAAAATTTTTCACATTTCCTTCTGGATCACACACTTGTTGACAAATTAACCTCCCTTGTCCATCTCTATGTCCCTCTGAGGTTTATATAGCAAGGACCTAACAGATAATTTGTTGAATTACATTGAATTTCTTTCAATGGCCATTGTCACATATCTTTAGGAAGCAAAACAAGTAAAAACTTTCAGGTATTTGCAATAGGTAAAAAAAAAAAAAAGTGTCTGGAAACACATATTTCATGCTGTATAAAAAGAATTACTTCTGGGGTGCCTGAGTAGCTCAGTGGTTAAGCGTCTGCCTTCAGCTCAGGTCATGATCTCAGGGTCCTGGGACCGAGTCTCACATCGGGCTGCTTGCACAGTGAGGAGCCTGCTTCTCCCTCTCCCTCTGCCACCTTCCCACAGCTTGTGCTCTCTCTCTGCATCTCTATCTCAAATAAATAAATGAAATCTAAAAAAAAAACCTACTTCTTTCTCATGATGCTCTCATCTTTCCTGCCACTACCCCTGCTTCTTATACAGGTGTAAGTAAATACCAGCTTAATCATCGGAGGAGTGTGTGTGTATTGAAGTGAAATGAAATATCAACATGAAAGATAATGCTTTCTATTCTTTCTTTGTTTTTCATTGTCTTCTTTTTATAGCTGAGGCAATTATCTGGCTTTGGTCCTACCCAATTCCTCAGTATGATTGTCCTTTTCAGATATTACTGTGTTTGGTACAGAAGAATATCAAATAGCTATTTCATATTCTTATATAATAAACAGACCTGATCTTTGGCAGGTGTCCCCTCCCCCTTCCCCAATTTCAAAATCTCACTTAATAAGGGGCAGAGCTGTACTTAGCAGCCTTAAATTCCCTGCTGGTCTTTACCATCTGGCACATTTTCTTGAAGCTTGTGACATAGATTTTTGAATGTCAGAGCAGGAAAACTTCTTGCTAGAGAGACACGTTAGATGTCAGTCATCATTAAAATAAGGATCTCTAGTGACTTAAGTCAATTCCCACAAATGGAGGAACTCCTGCCAATCAGTGATGGAGTCTGTCATTAGTATGGTGAGAAGCAGGACAGCTTCTGATGCTCATGCACCCATGTGGGGTTTGGTACCTGCTAGGTTCTTATTTTCCCTATGACCTTTAACTTTGGGCCTGAACCATTTACAAAGTTTTATTAAATTCCTGTATTAGAAGACTACTTATGAATTTGTAACTTTCTAACACCACTGTCATTTTCAGAGAAATAGTTCAAATGTGTAGTGTAGCTAAAAGTCTATAATGGTGTTCTAATCCCAGCAATATCCCACCCAAAACCTAGTCATAGCAAGGAAATCATATCTCCCATTTTCAAGCCTACCAGAAGATGATAAAGGATATACAGTCCCCCAAGAGTGGTAGCAACCATACTCTTTACTTCTTACTGAGAACCTCCTATGTGCAAGATTTTCCACTCAATGACGCAAGGAGCCACTACCCAGTGTAATTTGTGCAGGGTCCCTGCCCTTCAGGGAGTGGAATCTTGTTGAGGAATTAAGATGTCTATAGAAAGATAATGATAATGCAGGTCAGCATGTGAAAGTTTTGTAGATTAGGTTCACAAACTTTTTAAATTAAAAAATTTTTTTTTTTTTTATTTCACTCCACTTACTGAGATCAAAATTCTCTATGGCCAACCTAGACCATTGATTGTCACTTTCCAGGAGAAAAGAAATGGGTAAAAAAAGGGGCCAGGAAAGAACTAAAATCTGTTGATATCAACATATGTGAATCACCTATAATTAAATTTGTGAGGATATGTGTTCATGCTTTTCATTTTTATAAAGCAATGCTCTAAAAACTAGACAGTTTTATCACATTCCATCTGGCAATATATTACAAATTATTAAAGATAGAACAAGTTCACAGACCACACTAATGTCATATCAGTGTACAAACGAATTTTGAGGAAATTATAAAATCATCTATTTTAATGGTGGTGTAATGGATGAATAAAAAATAAGGTCTTCAGTTCCCATTAGTAGACAATTTAAGACCCAAACTATTCACGTAAATATACATCACTACCCACTATAGACTTAACCAAATGATCTTCCAAAAACCAGGTTAAAATAATGATAACTGACATTTATGAAGAAGCCACTGTATTCCAATCCCTACTGTACATGCCTGACATGCTCTTCCTTTAATTCTATGAGAAACTGCACAAGGAAACTGGGGAAGACAGAGGTTGAGCTACGTGTCCAGTGCCACACTGGAGGTGTGAGGTGTGAGGTGTGAGGTGTCCACTCTAGAGCTAATACATTAACCTCTGTTGCTAATGTCCAAGGAGAGTAAAGAGTTCATAAAAGAAAAGTGAGAAATTGCACTACTAGACATCATGACCATATGAAAATACTCTGATGATGGGTCAACAAACAAGAACATAACATGGTGAAACTTCCTATTATTTTTGAGTGGCTGTGTATGAGTGGGCTTGGCAGGACATTTCAACTCTAGTAGAACATTGAATTAGAGTTCTCTGCAAACTTTAATGCTGTATTGATCTTAATTTATCAATACTAAATTTTAGTACACTTAGCAATTCATGAAGTCCTGGGGCACCTGGGTGGCTCAGATGGTTAAGTGTCTGCCTTCGGTTCAGGTCATGACACTAGGGTCCTGGGATGGAGCTCCACATCAGGGTCCCTGCTTGGCAGGGAGTCTGCTTCTCCTTCTACTGCTCCTCTTGCTTATGCTTTCTCACCCTCTCTGTCAAGTAAATAAATAAAATTAAAAAAAAATCATGAAGTCCCTATCAGTTAACAGCAAGGGAAAATAAAAACACTCTTTTGAAGAAAGGCCTAGAACTTTTGTTCCAGTGAGTGGTGCAACAGAAGAGACTCTCAGGTCCAGCAGTAGCTACGGATATTCTTACTTATTTTTTAAATATTCAATTTATTTAAACTAAAAAAATAAAAATAAGAACAGTTTATCCATTTCTTTTATCCTTCACTTCCTACCTCTAGCAACTACCAATCTATTCTCTGTACTTTTGAGCTTGGAGAAATAAATATATGTGTGTATATATATATGTGTATATATATATATTTTTTATTTGATTATACATGTAAGAATAGCATATGGTATTTGTCTATCTCTGTCTGACTTATTTCACTTCGCATAATGCCCTTGAGGTCCATCCATGTTGTCTCAAATGGCAGGACTTCATTCTTTTTTATGGCTGAGTAATATTCCATTATATGTTATTATATCATATGTATATCATATTAGCACAGTTTCATATATACAGAATCATATATCACTTTTATACAAATATCGTATATACATTATCATATCACAATTTCTACATCATGGCTATTGTAAATAATGCTGCAACACACACAGGGGTGCATGTATCTCTTTGAATTAGTGCTTTCATTTTCTTTGGATAAATATCTTGTAGTGGATTTGCTAGACCATATGGTATTTCTATTTTTAATCTTTTGAGGAGACCCCATACTCATTTCTATAGTGGCTGTACAAATTCACATTCCCACTGACAGTGCACAAGTGTTCCCTTTCTCCACAACCTTGCCAACACTTGTCATTTCTAGTCTTTTTATAATAGCCTTTCTAATGGTTGTGAGGTGATATTTACATTTCTGCGATGACTGATGATGTAGAGCATCTTTCATGTACATGTTGTTTCTCTCTGTCTTCTTTGGAAAAATATCTATTCAGATTTTCTGCCCATTTTTAAAAAAATGGGATTGTTTATTTTTTGCTGTTGAATTATATGACTTCTTTATATCTTTTGTATATTAACCCTTTATCAGATATATGATTGGGAAATATTTTCTTCCATTCCACAGGTTGCATCATCATTTTGTTGATTATTTCTTTGTTGTATAGAAGCTTTTTAGTTTGATGTAGTTCCACTTGTTTATTTTTGCTTTTGTTGCTGTTGCTTTTAGCTTCAGATTTAAAAAATCATCACCAAGACCTATGTCAAGGAAATTACCACCTATGTTTTCTTCTAGGAGATTTATGGATTCAGGTTTTATGTTCAAGTCTTTAATCCACCTTGTGTATTTAATTTTTATGTGTGGTGTAAGATAACGGTCCGTTTTCATTCTCGCACATGTGGCAGTCCAATTTCCCTGATAAAATTTATTGAAGAGATCATCCTTTCTCATGATATATTTGTGGGTTTATTTCTGGGCTCTCTATTCTGTGCCATTTATCTGTGTGTTTATTTTTGCTCTAATACCACACTTTTTTTTTTTTAAAGACTTTATTTGACACAGAGAGATCACAAGTGGGCAGAGAGGCAAGCAGAGAGAGAGAGAGAGGAGGAAGCAGACTCCCCGCAGAGCAGAGAGCCCGATGTGGGACTCAATCCCAGGACCCCGAGACTATGACCCGAGCCGAAGGCAGAGGCCCAACCACTGAGCCACCCAGGTGCCCCTAATACCACACATTTTAAATTGTTACAGCTTTGTAATATAGTTTGAAGTCAGGGAATGTGATGCCTCCAGCTTTGTTCTTCTTTCTCAGTAGATTTAAAAAAAAAACCTATTCAGGGATTTTTACAGTTTCATACAAATTTTAGGGCCATATTTTCTACTTCTGTGAAAAATACCATTCAAATTATGACAGAGATTGCATTGAATCTGTAGATTGCTTTGGGAAGTATGGACTTTTTTTGGGGGAGGGGGGACATTTTAACAATATTATTTCTTCCAATCCATGAACAGATATCTGTGTTTTCTTCAATTTCTTTCATTAATGCCTTACAGTTTTCAATACAGGGTCTTTCATTTCCTTGGTTAAATTTATCATATTTATTTTTTGTAATTTATTCTTTTTGATGCAACTGTAAGTGGGATTATTTTCGTAATTTCACTATCAGTGTGTTGAAATGTTACAAATTTTTGCATATTGATTTTGTGTCCTGCAACTTCACTGAATCCATTTGTTAGTTCTAACAGTTTCTGATGGAGTATCTAGGGTTTTCTATATATAATATTTTGCCATTTACAAATAGTGGCAGTTTTAGTTCTTTCTTTTTGATTTGGATCCCTTTTATTTCTTTGTCTTCTATTTTTAGTTCCTCATTTGTAATATGGGAATAATATTATTTAACTTACAGAACTTTTGTAGAACTTAAGTGACATAGTACACAAAATGCTCCTATCAAAGTTGGAGATACAGGAGGGGCTTGATAAATACTAGTTTTCTTTCCTGCTCATTCTACAAGAAGAGTCTTTAATGATCCCCAGACAGTCACATGATTCAAGCATAATTCTTTTTCTCTCCCACATACTCAAATGAGAGACAGCCACACAGACTCAGAAGCCACCATGAGAGTTTAGAGATATTTGCTCAGGCACTGCCATTAAAAATACTGTGTAATCAGGGTGCCTGGGTTGCTCAGTTAGTTAAGTGTCTGACTCTTGATCTCAGCACAGTTCTTGATCTCAGGGTTGTGAATTCAAGCCTCATGTTGGGTTTCATGTTGGGTGTGGAGCCTACTTCAAAAAACAAAACAAAACACCGTGTATTCTAGGGCAAGTGACTCTGCCTTTCAGCTGTTTCATTAATTGTAAAAAGAGAGTGGTGGGCCTGATCATCTATCAGCCCTGTTAGCTTTAACATTCCATGAAGGAGATACCATTTGGAAATATAGATTCCTTTTTTAATAGCCTATATATATATATGTATATGTATATAATGTGCTTGGAAATTGAATGTCAGTATTGCTGCTAGAAAAAGAGTTATTTGGACTTACAAAGTTTTGAGCATTTAAGTGTTTTGAAACTGTGAGATTATGGCCTTTTAGATAAGAAATGATTAGTTCTGTTCAAATTCTGTTACAGAGTCATAAAAAAGCAAATTGGTGGCTAGGATTTTTTTCTGATGATTTTTCTGAGGATTTTTTTGCTGAGTGTACTAGTTTTGTTCCAGAGGAAGCAACTTACCCTGAACCCATCTCTCAGCTGATCCCATTCACTATTCATTCATTCTTTTTTTTAAAGTTTTTTTAAAAATTAACATATGATATATTATTTTTCAGGGGTATAGGTCTGTGATTCATCAGTCTTATACAATTCACAGCACTCACCATAGCGCATACCCTCCCCAATGTCCATAACCCAACTACCCTATACCTCTCCCCCACCCCCCAGCAAACCTCAGATTTCCTGAGATTAAGATTCTCTTATGATTTATCTCCCTCTCTGGTCCCATCTTGTTTCATTTTTTCCTTCCCTATCCCCCTCGACCTCCTGCCCTGCCTCTCAAATTCCTCATATCAGAGAGATCATATGATAATTGTCTTTCTCTGGTTGACTTATTTCACTCAGCCTAATACACTCTAGTTCCATCCATACCATTGCAAATGGCAAGATTTTGTTTTATTGATGGCTGTGTCGTATTCCATTGTATATATTTACACCACATCTTCTTTATCCATTCATCTGTTGATGGACATCTAGGTTCTTTTCACAGTTTGGCTATTGTGGACATTGCTGCTCTAAACATTCGGGTTCATGTGCCCCTTTGGATCACTACATTTGTATCTTTAGGGTAAATACCTAGTAGTGAGATTGTTGTGTCATAGGGTAGTTACATTTTCAACTTTTTGAGGAACCTCCATGCTGTTTTCCAGAGTGGCTGTACCAGCTTGCATTCACACTAACAGTGTCAGAAGGTTCCCCTTTCTCTGCATCCTTGCCAACATCTGTCATTTCCTGACTTGTTAATTTTAGCCATTCTGACTGCTGTGAGGTGATATCTCACTGTGGTTTTGATTTCTATCTCCCTGAGGGCAAGTGATGTTGAATACATTTTATTTTTTTTTTAATTTTTAATTTTTTTATATATACCACATTTTCATGTGTCTGTTGGCCATTTGGATGTCTTCTTTGCTGAAATGTCTGTTCATGTCTTCTACCCATTTCTTGATTGGATTATTTGTTCTTTGGGTGTTGAGTTTAATAAGTTCTTTATAGGTTTTGGGTACTAGCCCTTTATCTGATATGTCATTTGCAAATATCTTCCCCCATTCTGTCGGCTGTCTTTTGGTTTTGTTGACTGTTGCCTTTGCTGCACAAAAGCTTTTGATCTTGATGAAGTCCCAATTGTTCATTTTTCCCTTGCTTCCCTTGCTTTTGGTGATGTTTCTAGGAAGAAGTTGCAGCAGCTGAGGTCAAAGAGGTTGCTGCCAGTGTTCTCCTCAAGGATTTTACCATTCATTCATTTTTTAATTGAGTATGTTTTCACTATGTGTCAGGCAATGAGCTAGGTACTGAGGAGCAGAATGCCTCATGTTTATAATCCACCTAAAAAGAAGGAAAATTAGCCACTTAATAATAAAAATAAATGATAGCATGTTATGCTAATAAAGCACAAGACATTTGTCATTATTATTATTAAGTATTTAATGAATTAGAGAAAGCCTCTTGGAGGAACTTAAAAAATAAGTGGGAAATGATTGGGAGGTGGGGAAAGAGCAGAGTGTTTCTGTTCCAGTAAGAATGATGACCCCAGATATTACATTAGAAATATTTGATTTGAGGGTTTGAAAGAAGTATAAGGCAGAAAGTGTTAAACAGTCATTGTGGAAAAGTACATGGCTCTGGAACATTGTGTGGGGAAGGAGGGGGTGTTTGTGTAAGCCTTTGGAATGTGTCCCACAAGAACCCATGAAAGAAGCAAAACAAGACCAGATATTATTAGCAGGATTCCTCAGGCTTGGAATTGCGGAGGATGCTTTGGAATGGGAGCAAAGTTAGAAGAAAATGACAAGATAGAATGCTTTTGTGAGAAGATGGTAGCAAGGATAGGATGATGGCAGTGAAGAGAGAGAGACAGACAGATAGATGTCTGTTGTGAACAGCTGAGTAAAAATCATAAGAATAGAAGAAAATACATAAAGAATAAAAAGAGGGGGTGTCTGGTAGCTCAGTTGGGTAAGCATCTGACTCTTGATTTTGGCTCGGGTCATGATCTCAGGGTTGTGAGATTGAGCCCTGTGTTGGGCTCCGTGCTCAACGCAGAGTTGGCTTGAGATTCTCTCTCTCCCTCTCCATTTGCTCCTCCCCCTGCTTGTATGCTCTCTCTCTCTCTCTCTGTCAATAAAATAATTAAAAGAAAATGTTCTTCCACTTGGATTGCTTGTCCCCCAGGTTTCCAGGGGCTCACACTTCACCCCTTCCAGGACTTTGCTCAATTATTTCTCAAAAGGCCTTCTTTGAGCTCCCCTTTTTACATTGTTCTCTCTATACCATTCCCTTTCTCCTGCTCCTCTTTTCTTCTTTTCTATAATACTATTCTCTGACAGTATACATGATTATTTCCTCATTCACTTATCCATCTTTCTGCCCTTAGTAGGCTACAAGTTCCATGAGGTAGAGCTCTGTCTGTTTGGGTCACTGGTATCTGACACACCATAGTTGCTCAATAAAATTTGTTGGATGAATGATTGAGTGAGAATAACATTGACAAGGGAGATTTGTGTAAAAGAAGCTGGAAGACTGAAGCATGGGAAGCAATGGGAAGCAATGCTGATGGGAAGGGTCTAGTATAAATGGAGAAGTGAAAGAGAGGGCATAAGGAAAACATGCAATGACCTGAGATCCTTAAGAAGAGTGGCAGGAATAGGATCTGGGCACAGGGGAAGGAACAGACCCTGGTAAGCTGATGAACTATCTTTCACTGTAACTAAAGGAAGAAGAGAAGATGAGTGTAGATGCTGGTGTGTCTGTCGATATGGGGATGGGGAGATGAGAAACAGATTTCCAGTGACACCTATTTATGTGGTCTTGTGAGTCTTTTTCAGCAGGGCTGAACAGCTTGGTGACAGGCACAGGTAGGATGGAGAGCTAGATTCAGACATGAGGATTTAAACCCTGAAAAAGAACAGAAGAACAAGGGAGATAGGGCATTTGGCAAGAAAGTAGTTAAAAGTATAGGCTATGGATTTAAAGTAAACTCTGTTGAAGTACCTAGAGAGAAATGTGCCTATATCATAGAAATACAGCTTGGTAAAGTTTTACCCACTGAACACACCTGTATAAGCAGGACTAGGACAGTATTGTGAGTTTTGGAATTTAGTGCAGAGCAGATGAGAGTGAGGACAGAAGGGAGAATGTATTAGGGAATATGGGATAAAATGATATTTGGATAAGATTAAAGAATTGAGGAAGAAGTTGAATGAGCAGGGATTGATTTCATGACCTGAGCCCAAATCAAAAGTCAGACACTTCACCATCTGAGACACTCAGGAGCCCCTGAGTGGTCTCTTTATTTTAATCTGTACCTTTTCACTCAGCAAGTCAAAACTCTTACGTTAGTCTCTTTGCACACTGTAAAGATCCTACTAGCTACAAACTCTGCTTTGATGTAGAGTTGACAGCTTAATTTTTGAAACTAAAAGATGTCTACTACTAAGGAATGACCTTACATTCACGGCAAGGATTCTGGTTTGAGGGGGAAAGCAATGCTGAACTAAAGAAGGTAAATGGGGCCCTACTGTCAAAATGAACTGACTGTTACAGGGGCAGGATGATAATTTTCAGCAATACTTCCTGGTTTCATTGAGCATAATAAATACAGTTGAAATCTAGCTTTACTCTGTCCTGTGTCTAATCATTATATGATATATTCCTATTTCTAGAGGGGTATTTAAGATACTTGTATTCACGTGCTACAGATGGTGTCTAATCTTTCAAATCTTCATGAAACATATTTATTTAACATCTAATTGAGTAAGGCGCCATGCTGGGTGTAATGTCAAGAAAAAAAATAAGGTTATAACGTAGGAGGAGAATTATGGAAGCATTTTCACATTTCTTTTCCTCATATAATCTTACCCTAGTTTTTAAATATATCTTAGGGTTTTAAAACATGCAACTTATTTATTACTCTGTTTTAAATAATGGTAGAACTTAAGAAATTCAATTTTTAAAGAGTTCACTTAACACATTTTATATACGGTTGCCTTCAAGATATCATTAATACATTAGCACATCAATACATTCATGAGGAGCATAAATAAACAAATGGAAAAGATGCCTATTATGGACACATTAGAAATGTGGACTTGTTATAATAGAGTATAAGATTCTTGAGGAGGAAATTCTGTTAATGTTTTTATGTTTTTTATGTATGGTATTGACTCTATTTCAGCTCCTTAGGAAGTATTTTTTTTTAATTTTTAAAGATTTATTTACTTATTTTATAAAGAGAGAAAGAATAAGCAGGAGCAGGAGGGGCAGAGGCAGAGAATCTCAAATAGACTCTGTGCTGAGTTGGAGCTTAGCATGGGACTCAATCTCATGACCCTGAGATCATGACCTGAGCTGAAACTAAGACTCAGATGCTCAACAAATTGTGCCACCCGGGAGCACTAAAATATTTCACATTTTTTTTTTAAAGCAGGCATTCTAGTCTTCCTGAGTTTTATTTTCCAGTTTAAGCAGAGCCAGGTTTCCTAACTACCTTTTTATATGACAGTTTTTTAAAAAGATTTATTTATTTATTTATTTATTTATTTATTTATAGAGGGCATGGGCAGAGGGAGAGGGAGAGAAAATTAAGCAGACTACTCAGTGAGTGCAGAGCCCAACATGGGGCTCAATCTCACAACCCTGAGATCGTGACTTGCACCAAAATCAAAAGTGGGTCACCCAACTGAGTGAGCCACCCAGATGCCCATATAGGACAGTTTTTACATGGCGTCCTGATTGTCTTTGTCTGAGGAAACTTATTTGTTCATATCTGATTTATTTTTTAATTTTTAAAAAATATTTTATTAATTTATTTGAATTTATTTGATTGATTTATTTATTTGATTCATGAAAAGCAGAAGTTTTACTTCCCACATTTGATATACTTCACAATTATTATTAATGGAGTAGAATTTATATTAGCTGGCTTATTTTGTCAATATATCATCATTTATTTATATTTTACTCATTGTCAGCTAGAGCTCTTAAGGTTTTAGAACGCATGTTAATAAATAATAACCCTAACAGTTGTAGCTAATTGAGTGGTTAATATCTGACAAGCACCGTTTCAAGCACTTTGCATGTCTAAGTTTTTCTCCTTCAGTAACCTTATGAATTAGGTATGTTATTCGTTCTTCTTCATTTTATTTTTTATTTATCAATTTCTGGTTTCAGGTTTTTATTTAAACTCTAGTTGGTTAACATACAGTGTAATATTAGTTTCAGGAATAGAATTTAGTGGCTCATCATTATCTTTGTTAAAGATGAATAAATGCCTGGGTGGCTCATTCTGTTAAGTGGCTGCCTTCAGCTCAGGTCCTGATCCCAGTGTCCTGGGATCAAGTCCCGCATTGGGCTCCTTCCCCATCTCCCTCAGCTTGCTACTCCCTCTGCCTGTGTCAAATAAATAAATAAAATCTTGGAAAAAAAAAAGATGAGTAAATTTAGACATTGTGCAAGGCCATGGAGCTAGCAGGTGGCAGATCTGGGATTCAAAGTTGGGCAGCCTGGATCTGGGCTCACATTCTTATCTTGCAGTTACCCTTCCTATATGAGCTGATTTACATACTCAGGAACTGTAGATGCAATTATTACTATTTTAAGAAAACATTTTACTTTGGAATAGTTTTAGCTTTACAGGAAAGTTGCAAAGAAGTAGTTTTCCATATACTGTGCATCCAGTTTTTCCTATTTTCACATTTTACATAACCACTTGTAAAAACTAAGGAACCAACGTTAGTGCATTACTATTCACTAAATGCTAGGCTTTATTTTAATTTCACCAATTTTTCCACTAATGTCTTTTCTCTGTCCCTGGAAGCCATCTAGGATACCACATTACACTGAGTTGTTGTGTCTTCTTAGTCTTCTCTGGTCTCTGACAGCTTCTCAATCCTTCCTTGTTCCTGATGGCTTTGACAGTTTTGAACAGGAGTTGTCAGGTGTTTTGGAGACTGTCTCTCAATTTGGGTTGGTCTGTTTTTCTTTCTCATGATTAGACAGAGATTGTGAATTTGGGGAAACGATGCCATAGAGGTCAAGTGTCCTTCTCATTACCTCATACAGGCCACATGCTATCAAAATGATTTATCGCTGCTGAGATTAACCTCAATCGTCATCTGTCCAGGTGGTATGTGCTAGGTATCTCCACTGTGAAGTCACTTCCTCCTGCCTTTTATCCTATTTTTTTTAATTAGAGATTTCAGTCGACTCTTTCCCACAGTCTGTTATATAAAAACACTAGCTTTGTGGGAAATTGGTATTACTTAAATTAAGGAGTCCATTACTAAGTAAATATGGAAAATATAAGAAAAAAAAGTTGATTTTTCTTTATTTCAGTGCTTCTCAGAGCATTTTAAAATGACTCTATGCATTATACTTCTCCAAGAGAAGGTAATATGCAGTGTTTCCAATTTTGTATGATATCATATCAGTTAAAGCATCTCAGGGACTAGGATTTTATACAAAGTGTTTTAGGAATATCTGCTTTATCTTGGATCCTACCAGGCCTTCTGGGCTAAATGCAGCTCATTGAGGTCTTAGAAGACACTGGCAGAGAGTCACCTGGAAAAGACCATGTACGGGAATTAATTTTATTATCTCTTACTGTGTAAATCAAATCATACATGAGATGTCATGTGACTTCATGTTTAATGATTATTACTTCCATTAGCATTCCAACTGAGTTCATTTTCTCCAAAGTTGTTTATTTTATAGGCCATAGAGTATTACAAGAGTGTAGTTGTAATTAAAATACTTTTTTTGAAACTGTTATTTTAGAGTTTCCACAATAGCTTGCAAAACACCTTTCATAAATTCACTGGCAGCAAATTTTCATTCACAATTTCAGAAGCAGTGAGTAACCCAAAGTACAATGAATGAAGTCAGTGATCAAGATGGATAGTAGGGTTTTTGATTTTAAAAAATGCAACTATAAAGTAAGGAAAGTGATTTTTATGTGTGCCTTGAAAATTATTTTTGATGGTTATTTCAGGAAAACGTCTGAACATTTTTGTCAGGATCATGGGAATAGTTACATAACCTCTAAGGTCTGAGACATCTTTCAGTTGGTGTGTAAGATAAGACTCTTAGATAAGTTCTCTGTTAAATTTTGACAGAGACTGACAATTCTCATGGACTGGATGGGTAACTTGTAGTGCCCCAATCTACTCTACTGAATCCCTTTATATATTACTACTGTGACGTCTTCTCTAGGTCAATCATGGTACATAGAGTCAGGGTTGCTTTCCTCCCCAGCTAATTTCCGGTGCCCTTACTATCTACACTGGTGCTATGGCAGGTGGAAGATCAGGAGATGATGGGATTGTCAGAGCTGGGCCTGTGTGACTGGAGCTACGTGTCATGGTAGGACAGTGTCGAGGGCAAGTGTTGAGAAAAATGAAGTCATCTCTTTTGTGTATCTGGGAGAAGGTTGTTGGAGTTAAGGATCTGAACTTCCTTTGTTTTCTTCTCTAAATTCCTTTCACCTGGTTGTCCAAAACTTTTAATTCAAGTAATCAAGGGGCTTTCAGACTTCACTAATTTTTAGTTATTATCTTCAGGTTTTTAAGTAAACTTAATAAGCCCAAATTACCTCTTTAGATTTTTTACTTTCAATATATATATTTTTGTCTCCTGAGGGAGTTAATATAGCTACAAGTAATGCCACAAAATGTACTGAAACGACATAAATTCAGTGAAACCAATATGATTTCATTCAAAGTAGGTCCATTCTGGCAGAGAGAATTGCATATTCCCTCACATTTTCTTTTCCCTTCTTAAGGCATTCCTCTGCCTCTGCTCTCAAACGGTTTCTTAGTTTCCTTGCAGGAGGTCTCCTTTTTTTTTTTGACATTAAAAAATTTAAACTTTATTGAGATATAAGTGATTAATAGAATTATAAGATATTTAAAGTACACATTTCATACATGTATATATACACTGAAAAGGATTCTCCAATCTAATTAACACCTCCATCACCTCACATATTTATCTTTTTTTTTTTTTTTATTAACATATAAGGTATTAGTAGCCCCAGGGGTACAGGTCTGTGAATCCTTGGGCTTACACACTTCATAGCACTCACCAAAGCTCATACCCTCTTCAATGTCCATAACCCAACCACCCTCTCCCTAAACCCCTCCCCCCGGCAACCCGCAGTTTATTTTGTGAGATTAATAAAGGCCAGTTTCTGCCACAGCCCATTTTTATCCCTCTCTTTTGTATTTTTATATTATAGCACTGTTGCACATCTCAAATTATTTGGAAGAATAAATCCATTTAATTTAGTCGAACTTCTCTGAAATACTTCTTTCCCTCAGTCTTACTTCAGATTTTTTTTTCATGGATCATTAAGATGAATAAGACAATTTGGAACCAAAGAAAAAGAACTGGATTTGACGTCAGGAGACCTGGGCCATGTTATTGAAACTCTCTAAACCTCAGTTACCACGTAGAGATCTTATGGGTAAAGGTGAGGTTGGTTTAAATATTATATTCACAACCTATCTCTTAAAGACTTAGAGAATACGATTGTGATTCCAGGAATTATAGCTATGAAAATGCAAGACAATTTTATTTTTAAGATTTTTATTTATTTGACAGACAGAGATCACATGTAGGCAGAGAGGCAGGCAGAGAGAGGAGGAAGCAGGCTCCCCACTGAGCAGAGAGCCCGATGCAATGATGCAATGCGGGGCTTAATCTCAGGGCCCTGGGATCCTGATCTGAGATGAAGGCAGAGGTTGTTTTTTTTTTTTTTTAAAATTTTCAGCCTAACTGTATTCATTGTTTTTGCACCACACCCAGTGCTCCATGCAATCCATGCCCTCTCTAATACCCACCACCTGGTTCCCCCAACCTCCCACCCCTTGCCGCTTCAAACCCCTCAGATTGTTTTTCAGAGTCCATAGTCTCTTATGGTTCACCTCCTCTTCCAATTTCCCCCAACTCCTTTCTCCTCTCTAACTCCCCTTGTCCTCCATGCTATTTGTTATGCTCCACAAATAAGTGAAACCATATGATACTTGACTCTCTCTGCTTGACTTATTTCACTCAGCATAATCTCTTCCAGTCCCGTCCATGTTGCTACAAAAGTTGGGTATTCATCCTTTCTGATGGAGGCATAATACTCCATAGTGTATACGGACCACATCTTCCTTATGAATTCGTCCGTTGAAGGGCATCTTGGTTCCTTCCAGTTTGGCAACTGTGGCCATTGCTGCTATAAACATTGGGGTACAGATGGCCCTTCTTTTCACTACATCTGTATCTTTGGGGTAAATATCCAGTAATGCAATTGCAGGGTCATGGGGAAGCTCTATTTTTAATTTCTTGAGGAATCTCCACACTGTTCTCCAAAGTGGCTGCACCAACTTGCATTCCCATCAACAGTGTAAGAGTGTTACCCTTTCTCCACATCCTCTCCAACACATGTTGTTTCCTGTCTTGCTAATTTTGGCCATACTAACTGGTGAAAGGTGATATCTCAATGTGGTTTTAATTTGAATCTCCCTGATGGCTAGTGATGAACATTTTTTCATGTGTCTGATAGCCATTTGTATGTGTTCATTGGAGAAGTGTCTGTTCATATCTTCTGCCCATTTTTTGACATGATTATCTGTTTTGTGTGTGTTGAGCTTGAGGAGTTCTTTATAGATCCTGGATATCAACCTTTTGTCTGTACTGTCATTTGCAAATATCTTCTCCCATTCTGTGGGTTGCCTCTTTGTTTTCTTGACTGTTTCCTTTGCTCTGCAGAAGTTTTTGATTTTGATGAAGTCCCAAAAGTTTATTTTCGCTTTTGTTTACTTTGCCTTTGGAACATATCTTGAAAGAAGTTGCTGTGGCTGATATCGAAGAGATTACTACCTATGTTCTCCTCTAGGATTCTGATGGATTCCTGTCTCACGTTGACATCTTTTATCCATTTTGAGTTTATCTTTGTGTACGGTGTAAGAGAATGGTCGAGTTTCATTCTTCTACATATAGCTGTCCAGTTTTCCCAGCACCATTTATTGAAGAGACTGTCTTTTTTCCACTGTATATTTTTTCCTGTTTTGTCAAAGATTATTTACCCATATAGTTGAGGGTCCATATCTGGGCTCTCTACTCTGTTCCACTGGTCTATGTGTCTGTTTTTATGCCAGTACCATGCTGTCTTGGTGATCACAGCTTTGTAGTAAAGCTTGAAATCAGGTAACGTGATGCCCCCAGTTTTATTTTTGTTTTTCAACATTTCCTTAGTGATTCGGGGTCTCTTCTGATTCCATACAAATTTTTGGATTATTTGCTCCAGCTCTTTGAAAAATACCGGTGGAATTTTGATCGGAATGGCATTAAAAGTATAGATTGCTCTGGGCAGTATAGACATTTTAACAATGTTTATTCTTCCGATCAAAGAGCACGGAATGGTCTTCCGTCTTTTTGTGTCTTCTTCAATTTCTTTCATGAGTGTTCTGTAGTTCCTCGAGTACAGTTCCTCTACCTCTTTGGTTAGTTTTATTCCCAGGTATCTTATGGTTCTTGGTGCTATAGTAAATGGAATCGATTCTCTAATTTCCCTTTCTGTATTTTCATTGTTAGCGTATAAGAAAGCCACTAACTTCTGTACATTGACTTTGTATCCTGCCACGTTACTGAATTGGCGTATGAGTTCTAGTAGTTTGGGGGTGGAGTCTTGGGTTTTCCATATAAAGAATCATGTCATCTGTGAAGAGAGAGAGTTTGACTTCTTCATTGCCAATTTGGATATCTTTTATTTCTCTTTGTTGTCTGATTGCTGTTGCTAGGACTTGTAATACTATGTTGAACAAGAGTGGTGAGAGTGGTCATCCTTGTCGTGTTCCTGATCTCAACGGGAAGGCTGCAAGCTTTTTCCCATTGAGGATGATATTTGCTGTGTGTCTTTCATAGATAGATTTTATGAAGTTCAGGAATGTTCCCTCTATCCCTATACTTTGAAGCGTTTTAATCAGGAACAGATGCTGGATTTTGTCAAATGCTTTTTCTGCATCAATTGACAGGACCGTGTGGTTCTTCTCTTTTCTCATATTAATTTGTTCAATCACATTGATTGATTTGCAAATGTTGAACCATCCTTGTAGCCCAGGAATGAATCCCACCTGGTCATGGTGGATAATCTTTTTAATGTGCTGTTGGATCCTGTTTGCTAGGATCTTGTTGAGAATCTTAGCATCCATATTCATCAGTGATATTGGTCTGAAATTCTCCTTTTTGGTAGGGTCTTTGCCTGGTTTGGGGATCAGGGTAATGCTGGCTTCATAGAAAGAGTCTGGAAGTTTTTCTTCTGCTTCAATTTTTTGAAACAGCTTCAGGAGAATAGGTGTTATTTCTTCTTTGGAAGTTTGGTAGAATTCCCCAGGGAATCCATCAGGTCCTGGGCTCTTGTTTTTTGGGAGGTTTTTGATTACTGCTTCAATCTCGTTACTAGATATCGCTCTATTCAGGTTGTCAATTTCTTCCTGGTTCAATTTTGGGAGTTTATAGTTTTCTAGGGATGCATCCATTTCATCTAGGTGAAGGCAGAGGTTTTAATCCACTGAGCCACCCAGGCTCCCCAATAAAAAAAAAATTTTTTAAAACAAATGTTCTCTTTGAACTGTGGAAAGATAGACTGTGTGTTCTTAACCAAAGATATTTCCTCCCCTCCCCCCCATTTCTAAAGATTTTATTTCTTTATTTTAGAAAGAGAGAGAAAGTGTACAAGCAGTGGGGAGAAGCAGAGGGAGAGGGACAAGCAGACTCCCTGAATGCCAAGTCTAACGGGGAGCCTGATTCCATAACCCTGTGATCATGACCTGAGCCAAAATCAAGAGTAAGACACTCAACCACTCAACATACTGAGCCACCCAGGTGCCTCAAAGATATTTTCTCATACTAGCAGAAGTATGGATTTTATTGCCCAGCTTTTTCAGAATTTATTAAAAACAGATACTTCTCCCTCTTCCCCCAGCACTTTTTAAAAAAAAGATTTAGTTATTTATTTGAGAGAGAGAGAGAGAGAATGAAAGAGAGAGAGAGCACGAGAGGAGAGAGGTCAGCAGGAGAAGCAGATTCCCTGGCGAGCAGAGAGCCTGACATGGGACTCAATCCTGGGACTCCAGGATCATGACCTGAGCCAAAGGTAGCCACTTAACCAACTGAGCCACCCAGGTGCCCTTCCTCCAGCATTTTTATACTGACAGGTGCATTCATTCACAGATAAATAAATTATTTCCAGGAGTTTTCAGATAATTTTGTGGGATAGTTTTATCTATTTAAAGTATAATAATTTTTATCTATTCAAAAATTATCAGCCAGTCTTGGAACTGTCCTCAATAAATCATGTTCAGTTACATACTGTTTGTTGGTTATTGTATGTATTTTTGTCATTTATAAGCTTGCCAATTAATACTCATCAGTGTTCACAGGGTAATCCTTCATTAAATTACTTTAACTACAAGTCTCTTACAGATAAATCTTAACAAATTTTATTGAAGGGATAATTCATTTAAGAGGAAAAAAAAAACCCCACTTTTGACGAACACTAAGCTCTAATACTGCCAAAATTTTTAGGGCACTGGCAATGGCTATTATGTGACTATGAAACACTTTGTCAGGCTCAACTCATAACCACTAGTGTTATTTTCAGCAAGACTGCAGCTCTCTGTTGAAATGTTTATGGGGGAATACCTCTTACTTCACTGGGATCAGTCCCTCAGGGTCACAGATTGGATGTCATGAGACACACAACCATGGTGGACTTTCAGGAATCGTAAAAGCAAACCGAACACAGTATCTAGACAATGGCTGACAGGCGCTAGACGAAAACCTTGTCTAGGAGACCCCACTTACATACAAAATGACAGAAAGAAGAAAGTCAAACTCCACTCAACTTCCTCACTCGGAAGTGGGCAGTTTTCCACTAGCTGTTTCTAGAAGTTCGGGAACCAACAGTACCCTTTAGGGGAAGGAAAGTCAGTGCTGCCCTATTGCAAAACGTTTAGTTCCACAGGACAAACTCACCTTTACCCCCTTTCACTTCCTGCTTGAATTAGCACCGCATATAATGTTACCTGAAAAGCTATGGTGCAAGTAGGGACAGCCTTACTTCTCAAAGCAAAATCCAGCCCCTTCTATTTCCTAGTTTTTAGCAAAGTAGAGAGTCTGTACCTTCAGAGACATTTTGGGTGATGTTCTTTATTTTTGGATAAGGGAACTGGGAGGATAGGAGGATACTGACGGCAGACTCTGCTCCTGACTCACAGTTAATGGGAAGGATACGGACCATTTAAGTGTTTAGGGGGATGTAGTTTACAATTTAGCTAAGGCTTATAGCGTTTCTAGGCTCTATGAAAAACAGCGTGAAAAATATTTGTGGTTTTTCAGTTGTTTGCTTGTGGTTGGGCACATTTTGGTTCAAGTCATACTTATCTAGCTAGGTAGAAAAAAGCTGCCTGGTTTCCCCCAAAGCATCCGTCAGTGTTGGTTTTGGTGGCTTTTTTTGATTCATTGCCTTGTTTCTCATTACCTGTGCCCATTGCCATAGACACCCCTCTGACACCTGTCACAGCCAACTATCAACTAGATGTGTGCTTTGCTTTCACATCAGGGATTAATCTCAAACCTAGGAGAAGTTTGGCAGCCAATGTCAGAAAGATGCTGTTGGTTTTCTTCTTCACTCCTCATTTCCCACATCTAACACACTAATCATAGAAAAGGAATCAGTGTCTTTCTTTTTTTCTAGAACCAGTATCTAGTCCTGCCTTTATAACATTACTTTCTGAGTATAGGAGAGAAGGAAGGATAATTTCATGTAGAATATTGCTGATCAAGTGATACCTAAGTATTAAATTTTAAGGATTTTTTTCATTTTCATTTATCCCTATCAGTAGATAGGAGCCAAATATCTATTTTACACTGATTTCTATCTCTCCAAATGTTTATTGATTACCTTATTGAGTGGCAGGAGTTACATAGCTCACCTGATTGTCTTCTTCATGTGGTAGCAATTACTATATTTTTAAATTTAAATAATTAAAAGTTAAATTTAATTTAAAATAAGAAAGTTGAGATTTCTGGAAATTAAAAGTTGAAATGAATAGAAGTTAAGTAAGTTCTCATGCTCTGTAAGTAGGAAACCAAAATCCAAACTCAGACTTTGGATTCCCATTCTAGGATTCTTTTCCACTCTCCAGTCTGAGAAATATCTAGGGTCACTAGTTTCCAGTAAATGCAAGCTTGTAGGGACCAAAGAGGAAACCTCATTCCATGTGCTCTCATCACAGGAACCACAGCCAGGAACATCTTCCAGTGAGGCTGGAACTATGCCTGAGAAGAGAATATTCTCCATCTCTTCTCACACCACAGCTTTCCAGTTAGTACAGTCTACAGCTATATTTCTATAAAGGGAAGATGATTCTATATTTATATAGAACCCACTATGATGTGGGTGGGTGTCCTCAAACTATTTCATGGGGTAGATATAATTATCTGCACATCTTTTTCCTGCAGATGAGAAGATTGAGGCTTGGAGTGGTTAAGTAATTTTCCCAAGATCACAGTTGGAACAAAGATTTGTATACATCTGTCTACTTTTATAGCTCTTCCTAATTTTATTAGTAGCTCTGCCACCATAATATGCACAAAAGGAGAAAAAGCCATAAATAATCTTTTACCACTATCAAGTAAAATAAAAAATTAAAAATCAAACAAACTAAAGTGCCTGTATCTATCAGCATCTTCTACATTCACCTACTCTCTAAACCATGGGATTGCAATGAACATGAACAAACTTAAAGGAGTCAACATTTACAAACAATTTTCAAAATTTAATTGTTATTATTCTGCCATTGTTCTGTATTTTTAAATATTAACAGAGGGGTAGCAGCAGATCTGTTCTGACCTACTGAATCATGGGAGTTCCCCAGGCCCATTATTGTCATTAATTCATATTTTCACTGGGGACTGAAAGTTCTCATTTGGTTGGCTGAACAAAACATGCTATTTCTTTTTCCCTTTTTATGGCTTTATTCTTTTCTGAGATGGTAACTTAGATCAGATGAAGGAAACCCTCTCTGAAAAAAAGAAGACTGTTTTTATTCTAACTTGGGTATTTTGAAGTCTGTCATATTTGGAGCATTAAAATACTATGTGCTTGACCAACCAAGAGTGGAGACTGTTCAGCTACACAAAAAACCTGCATGGCAAACCTTCTCCCTGTGGTTTTTATAAAGCACACACAATGCAGTCAATATGACACAATTCAATATGGTATTTGTTTTATGTAATCAAATGAATAGCACATTTATCGAGAGAGTGTTAATGCAATCATGCGATTATCGGCAAAGCAGAAGACTTTTATATCCATGCTATAATACAATAATGTATGTGAAATTTCAATAATGGCCTTCTCTGTCGGGAAGAGTGTTCATTAACTGAGTTGGTTTCCCATCAGAGAGTGGTAATCATCAGTTTTCCAATGGTGCTGATTTTTATATGAACACAAAATACCATTCATTCTTAATGACATTTTCAGTAATAATAGGGATATTAACTCAAGTCCCTTTTTCATTTCCCAGATCTTTATATTTACTATTCAGTCCCTCGATTTCTGCTCTAAAGGAATATGTGTAGACTTTGAGGGAGACAGAAGCAAGACAAAGACAGTGCCTTAGAGGACGGACAGTCTCTTAAAAGCAACATGTGTCAATAGATCATTGAAATGCAGTGAGTTAAGTGCTATGCCCACTTTTCACCTCTCTTTACTCTTCAGTCAAATGCATCATGTGAGCAAAGCCACCAATAAAGTCCCTAAGGCTAAATGCAATAGGTTTTGCTGTTTCAATTGACCTCCTGCAAGTGTTTCCCATTGCGAACCCTTCCCTCTCTCTCAAACGTCTCCTGGCTATTGGTCTCCATAACATTACTTACTTTCCTTTTACTCCGCACATTTGCCACTATTTCAGTCATTATCTTTGAACTAATGTTAAAATCTAATGTTAAAATTGTATTATAGCATGGATATAAAATCAGGTGTGAAGACAGATGGAGCCATGGGAATGGCAGACCAGGGGACAAATGAAAAAGAGAGGCGAGAGAAAGGATCTTAAGGGCCAAAGACAATATACTGTGGAGGAAGGGAGGATTCTATAGTGTTCCTCAGGGGCTGATGTAGTTGGCTCTGTAATTTTTAAGGTCAGAGTTCGCAGAGTTGCTTCCAACTTGCTTTCTTGGACATGCTTAGATCCCTGCACTTTATCGAAACTAGCAATCTTTTCCTCAAAAGCTTTCTTCTGGTCATCAGTGGTCTAAAATTTTAAGAATACTCAGTTCCTCTATTCTCTTCTTGTCACAGACACAATAAAACTGTTTTTATTCTGAGAGGACTGATGTTGCAACACTTATTTTACCTTTTCAACTGAAACTTGTGCAAAAAAAATGTCACCCAAAGTTGGTATGGAATCAGCGACTGCCCTTGGAGGAGAGGGAGCTACAGAAGTTGGGGGAGCAGTGAGACAGGTAATGTGGTCACCTCTACAAGGGTGAGCATCTGGAAAATGGTGTGTGTGTCTGTGCATGTATGTGTGAGAGAGAGAAAGAGAGACAAAAAAGGAGATTCTTTGATCACCAGTGGCAGGGCTTTACAAGCATTTTCATTTAGGTGTCTCTAATGAGAGAAGAAAGGGGCAAACATGAAACCTGGGAGAATCCATAGCCATGTGTCCTTCTGGAATGTCAAGGTGAAAGCTGGAAAGTTCTTTGAAAGATTACGTGTCATTTTGAAAAAGAAATAAAAAGCATCTCCCTCCCTATTTTAGCCATGCCTGTTTTCATATAAAAAGAACATTTCAAGTAACTTGCCAGAATGATGCTATTGCCTTAAATGAAACAATTTCAGAGAATGGCGCTGAACTGATAAAAGCGATCCCGTCCGATAGGGTCAGAGTCCTGGCAGTTTTGAGAGCCCAGTTTCAGAGGAACATAACCTACTAATGGCAATGGTTTTTATCATTGTTTTTCAAGCTTTGCTGCACTGGGGAGAAATATTCTGATGCTGCCAGAAAGGCGACAGGGTGCAACGCTTTTCAGTGCCTCTTGGTGGAAATTCTGATGAGTCTATCTTCTTGTGTGTGTCATTTGGCAGATTAAAAAGGACTTTGATGGTACTCTCTTGCTCTAGGTAGATCGTTTATTGATTTACTCCAGCAAATACTTTTTTACTGCCCACTATTTGCCAGGCAGTGTTCTGTTACCATCAGTGAACTTGGCAACCAGTTTTTACAGGGAAGAAAGACAACTGAAAACACATCGATTATTTTAATACCAATGCTATTGTTTTTAATTACTCAGACCTGATGAAGATGACTATAATTTCTAAAATAAATCTCTTCATCCAATGTTCAAACATATTTCATCATAGTGATGATGTGATGTATCCTGAAAGCACTCATTTATTCTTTGCAATCATGGCCTGAGATATTTACTTTTAAAATAGTATCTGATAAAGAAGTCAATTTTGAGAGTTGTTCCTTGTCATAAGGTGAATAGTGGCTTTTTTTTTTCTTTAAGATTTTATTTATTTATTTGTTAGGGAGAGAGAGCACAAGCAGAGGGAGCAGCAGATAGAGGGAGAGGGAGAAGCAAACAGCCTTCCTACTGAGCAGGGAGCCCAATGTGGAACTCGATCCCAGGACCCTGGGATCATGACCTGAGCCCAAGGCAGGTGCTTAACCAACTGAACCCCTCAGGCAGCCTCTTACCAAGATTTTTAGCTATCGGTCGGGATCAGATCATCCCTTCTCCGCAGCCTCTCCAGCATACATTTCTGTGATAGAGCACATTTTCAAAATCACTTCCATTTCCACTATAAATTAAAGTAAAAGGCATATTCTTTGCAGTGAGATATTTCTGGTGAATAATATGGTCGGTGTCTGTCTGCCTGGGTCCCAGGGTCCCTTGTGAGGGCTGCTGCTGTCGTTGTGTCATCGTATTCAGACCAAATTGTGGCCATCCATGCACATCTTCTAGTTCAAGCCTACAAAGGCTTATGCAGTATCATTTGTTTAAAATCGGAGGACAACTTTCTTCAGACTCTCTCAAGGCTAAAATGCTCAGTCTTGTGCTCTACTGCCTGTATGAACTTGATGCTCGGATGAGTGGGCTCACCTACCTTTTGTAAAAGGAGATCACAACTACCTTCGGCTTTGTCTTAATGATGCCCTAAGTTTCTTAATAGAAAGTACTGGGCACACTGTCCAGCACATAGAAAGCACACAGTAGTTTTAGTATTCTAGCATATATTCACTTTTTTAATAATTAATTTTAAGCAAACATCTTTCTTCATTCACACAAACTGCTTTCTAATTTGTGACAATTTTTTTTTTTTTCCAAATCCCTCTTTCTTCTTCTCCCTTATTTTGCCCCACACTGTAATTTTAGAGATGATAGTTGGGTTAAGTAGTCCACATATCATGCAAAGTATGTAAGAGTGAAGAAACCTGCTAAGCACAAAGCTCAATGCCAGGACAGGACCTAATGGCTGGTCCAGTTCTGGGAAATTTAATTCAAGGAATTTTAATTCAATGTCTGAGATGTTTATTCCCACCCAACATTAATTTGCTAGGCTATGAGCTGGATACTTTGTATACACTCTCTCTGAGGAACATTTTATTACCTGCATTTTACAGATAAAAACAAAGAATGAAAACTCTGAGCCTTGGAAAGGTTAGTGGCTTTTTGAAGAACTTACATTTAATTGCTGGTGGAACCAAGATTTTAATACAGGACAGACATATTGGTTTGAAGCCCCTGGTAGATGTTGCCCTATTAAAACAGAGTCGAGACGTTCAGACATTTTGAAAACACTACCACAAACTTAACAAAATTTATTCTTGTTTATTGACTTTTTTTCAATTATCATCGCATTGAAGACTAGTGAGAATCAAGGACAAACAATAATAAAGAAAAATGTATCCAGACATTTTGATCTCTATGGAAATTCTTTGATTTGAATGAATTATAGCTCAGGAATACATGGTTTGTCAGACATCATCTGGGGCTGAATTGGTTTGGAAGGAGTTAGATGCTGGTAGATTGATTCATTCCCCTGAGCCTTCCACTTAGAGTCCAAGCCAGTTTTTACTGGATTGGTCAAAGGCTATGGCTCTTGCCCAGGTTGTCTTAAAGGCTCTACCTATCATCTCAAAAGTGTTCCACAGTTAATTTTAAAATTAGCATTCATACTTCTTTTTTTTTATTTTGCCACTGTATGGAATTCATTATCATTCATACTTTTAAACTATAAAACAATATATGTTTATTGTAGAAAGTTTCTAAAGGAAATATACAGAGAAGTATTTTTCAAAGTTGTATATAGATCATGCTATTCAAAGGTATTTCCTTCTTTTTTTTTCAGTGCCTATGTAACTTGTACAAAATTCAAGTCATTATATGCTTTTCCTATATAAAATCACTATACCACACACATTTTCAATATCATTCAAATATTCTTTGATATAGTGGGTTTTAGTTTATCTTATAATAATATTGTTTTTTCTCATATACACATTCTAATTAATACTCACTTATTGCAGACAGTTTGGAAGACATTAAAATGCAAATAAAAATGACCAATAATCATACAACTCCAAGATAAACACAGTTAATTTCTTTCACTATAGTTTTTTCCATGCATATATATGTTTATGAGTTTATGCATATAGCTCATTTATGGAATGTTTCCTATGTACCAAATTCTATTCTAACAACTTTCAATCCTTAGAGTAACCCTATGACGTGGACATTATTATAATATCCCCTCATTTTGAGGCAACTGAGGCACACTAGGTTAGAAAATTTGCCCAAGATTACACAGCTAATAATAACAGAGGCGGGATTTGAACTCAGGCAGTCTGCTCCATGGACTACACTCTTTTTTCTGATATGATACTGCCTATCTTTATGTCATAAGAGATTATATGGAATAATTTAGAGACAAACCTAAACATTTAGCACCACTATATTTCATTTAATCTGAGACATCATCTATTCTGTTACACCATTTTTTTCAATGTATCACTGAGGCAGAAAAAAAAGCCATCAATTATAATTGTAAGATGTCATTGATTATAACCTACATCTCAACGTCAGAGATATTAAATTTGAAAAAGGTATCTTTAAGAAAATACAAAATCCCAGATGTGGTGAATATTTTTTGTCGTCAAAAAAACACCATTGAAAAACATTCTTTAGAAGTGCCATATAGGGGTGTCTGGGGGCCTCAGCTGGTTAAGCATCCAGCTCTTGGTTTTTGCTCAGGTCATGATCTCAGGATCATGGGATTGAGCTCCACTTCTGGCTCTGTGCTCAGTGGTGTGTCTGCTGGAGGATTCTCTTGCTCCCTCTCCCTCTGTTCGTGAATGCGTGTGTGCATGCTTTCTCTAAAATAAATAATCTTTAAAAACATAAAACACCATATAGTATCATATCATATATAATTTGTATATTGTATATACATTGTATATACATATATATTGTATATACAATTTGTTACTCAGCCCCGTAGTTTTCTATTTTTTTCCCAGCTAAAAAGAATGCTATAAATATGAATAATACTCTGATTGTGGACCTAAATATTTTTGCACATCTTGACTCAATTCCTTGGAATAAGTTTTTGGTTGTATATTTTTTTTTTTGTCAAAAAGTGTCCATATTTTAGTATTTTTCACGTTATGAATTTGGGGGAGGATATTTTAGCAGTTATCATTCTCATCTTCAATACATACATACTCATTTTACCTGACTTTTATGGTGGGATTTTTCATTTCATTGGATCCTTTTCATCTCCTCCTAGTAAACTCAAGTGGTCTCCTCAAAGCATTAAAACAAAGGTATTCTAGAGCTTACACTGGACGTTAATGAAGACATGTCTGAAATAAATATATATATTTTTAATTTATTTGACAGAGAGAGAGATCACAATTAGGCAGAGAGGCAGGTGGGGTGGGGGGAAGCAGGATCCCCACTGAGCAGAGGGCCTAATGCAGGGCTTGATCCCAGGACCCTGAGATCATGACCCCGAGCCAAAGGCAGAGGCTTAACCCACTGAGCCACCCAGGTGCCCCTGAAATAAATATTTTTTGAAATATCCAGTCTAGGCTACATTTGTTAAGAAAGAAAGAAAAAAAAAAAGACAAGTTAATTGAAACCCTAGGCTTAATTTTCAAACTTTATCATGGATTACATGCTCTATTTCTAGGTGAGTTTACTTTTGTTTGCTTCTCCTCCAGTGTTTATTTTGGTTATCATACTTTCCAGTTCTTGAATTTCACTTTGCTTTCTTTTATAGTTTCTATTTCTCTGTTCAGACTCTGTGTTCACTCATTAAGTTAGACTTTTTTTTCTTTTACTTCTTTGAACATGCTGTAGAATCTTTGTTTGCTAAGCTCAGGATCTGGGCCATCTTAGGTTTGGAATCCCGCCAGTGTCACTGAGGTTTTGTCAACTTAATAAGGGCTCTTAAAACCTCTATTAGGTAGGTATAACTTTATCCCCATTTTACATATAAGGAATCTGAGGTACAGAGCAGTAAAGAAACTTGCTCAAATATTACATAGCCAGAAAATGAACATTTCTGGGACCTATACCGGCAAAGAAATAATGTGCATTCAGTGTGGATTTCTTTCTATTATCTCTGTGCTGAGTGAAAGTCTGATAAATTTTTGGCCTTTTTATAGCTTTGGGGAAGCTTATATCTGATATCTCTAACTCTTCATTATTAAATACATAAAATTACATCATTATTTCATTCCAGATTGCTCAGGGAGAGTAGAACTGATTATAATTTGAAATCAGAAACTGCTTTTGGGCATTTCAAACCCCTAATTGGAATGTACAGTCCAAAGAGGCACTAGCTTTTTGCCTGTTTTGTTCAGTGCTATGCCTTCACACTTAGAAAAGGGCCTGGAAAGAAATGTGCACCTATAAATATTTGCTGAACAAATACAATCTTATATTTTGTTTAGTTTCATTGAGAATAGAATGACATTTTTAATGTTCTTTATCTTGTAACTATCAAGGATAGCTATATTCCAAATTTTTAACTCGTTATAATACCTAAAACTAAAACTAGTGATTATTTGGGTTTTTTTTTTTTTCATTTACTTTCTTTGTATACATTTATCTTTTGCCTTATACAAATGTTACCTCTCATGTTAGAAGGTGTTAGTAACAAGGCTTGTTTTAAGGATACCTTGATATTGGTAGAGGATTAGAGACTTCTCATTGTTTTGGCATAAATAATAATATAGATGCAGAGATAGGGGTATTTGGGCCCCCAAATGCAGCATGTTTGCAAGATAGGCACTTCCTTTAACAAGTTATTCTCTTTGCCAGTTCTTAATTGCAAAGATGAAGAATACATTATTTTTTTTGAAGAGTACATTATGACAATTATTTATATTTTTTTAAATCAACAAACTATTGCCCTTGAGGAAGTTTTTCTCCTCTATGCCATGTCTTTCCAATTCAGTTTTTGTATATTGTCCTTGTTCCATGGAGATTGCTAGTGTGACTTCTTCATGAAATCTTATTTTCATAGCATGAAATGCCAAAGGCTCCACTGCCCAGGGATTAAAGGAGGTACCCTGTGCACATTTCATGCAGTCACCAAAGGGAAAGCTTTGAAATATGGTCACATGGTGACCTTCTATACTTGGAAAAATTGGCTGAACCCACATGGTCCTGACAGAGGAGAATGGCAAGTAAGACGAACAGTGCACTTTGTGCATTTATCCCTTTAGAGTGGGGAATCTTATGCAAAAATATAAATACAGAGCAATTCTCAGACTCTGGACCACCAGTTTTGAAAACTACCTTTTTTTTAAAAAAAGGACTTTCTTTATTTATTTGTCAGAGCGAGAGAGCACAAACAGGCAGAGCAGCAGAGGGAAAGGGAGAAGCAGGCTCCCCACTGAGCAGGGAGCCCGATGTGGGGCTCAATCCCAGGACCCTGGGATCACGACCTGAGCTGAAGGCAGTCGCTTAACCAACTGAGACACTCAGGTGTCTGGAAACTATCTTCTTCTTAAAGGTAGCTTTTCTTTTTCTTTTTTAAACAGCTTTATTTATTTATTGAGGTATAATTAGTACACAGAAAACTGTACACATTCAAGTACACATCCTGAGGAGTCCTGGCACAAGGGCATTGCTGAAACCATTGACAAAATCAAGGTCAGAAACACAATGTTGGTAGTTTTTCTGTAACTTTTTGTCTTGATGAGATCAATGTTCTTTGTTTGGTCATTAGGAAGGAGCTTTTTGGGTTGCAAATGACCAAAGAGTGAGCAAAAGCAGGTTGGTTGATAAGGAAAGGAGATAAAAGAAGAGATGCCTCTGTTGTTAAGAGGCATCTCACAAGAACCTTTAGAGAGGATTTTTCTCACTCAGAAAACAAAATATCTTTTATGGAAAATTGTATACAACTTTATGTGCCCCCATTTTTCTTCTTTTTTTTGTATAAGGTAAATAAGAAGATATGCCAAAGGAGCAAACATTAATGAAAACTCTCAAATACAACTGGTCTTACTGAAATAAACAGACAATTTGTAGAGAAAATAAAGTACAAGCCACAGCAATCACCCACCTTCCTGAAGACAAACAGCTCATGGCAATCTTTTTTTAACCATTCTTTTCCTCTTACACACATTTTGTCCAAGCTGCATAAAGATAGTGGGTGAGAGGGTGCCAAGGATTTATGCTCAAGGACCGGATGAACTTTGGAACCATCAGTGGCTCCTAACTCCCCACCTCACACCCAGGAAATCTCACAGGAATTATTCAGATCCCGTCACTTCTCAGTATCACCACTGCAGTGACTTGGGGGTGCGTTGCCGTCTCCCACCTGCGTTCTTCACTGACCTCCTCAAGGTATCTCTGTTTCCACCCTTTCCACACAAACTCTTTTTAGTGCAGTGGTTGGAGTGGCCCTTGGATAAGTAAATCAAAGCACCTCACTCCTCTGCTCAAACTCTGCAGTGGTTCTGTTTCCCCCAGAACCCGGATTCCTTACAATAGCACACAGGGTCCCAGCCTGGGGGGTCTGGGCTCCCGTGCTGCACTGCTCTCACCTCCTACCCTCTTTTTGGCAATCATTCCGCTGCAGCCCCACTGGCCTTCTTGCCTCTTGACCGCATCAGGCCCATTTCTAGCTCAAGTTCCTTAGGCGAGCTCTCCTTCTTACCTGAAAAGCTCTTTTCCCAGATGTCGACCCAGATAGCTACTGAAGATCAAATCTTTGCTCCAAACTCACCTTCTCAATGAGGACTCCCCAGCCACTGAGTTAAAGCTGCAATCTATCTCGCACCCTCTACCTCCTATTTCCTGTACCCCAACTGTCTTTTTAAGGAGATATCACCTTTTCCCATGCTATATATTCTTTATTACATTTACTGCTGTTGTTAGTTTCTGCCCTGCACCTTCTTCCTCCCCCCACCAAACACAAGCTTCATAAGGGCAGGGAGTGTTTTACTACCTGATATAGGCTAAGGACCTAGAACTATACTCAGCACATAATAAGGTCTCAGTAAATGTTTGTTGAATGAGTGAATAAAAGTTATCTGGTTCTCTGAATTAATGCAAATCTATGGCTGCTCCTTGAAGTTTCTTATCACACAGCTTACCATTATTTTAAATTAGTTGTTGTTTTTTTTAATTTGAATAAGCAGTAGAAACACATGGCCCACATTTTAGAACACACAAAAGGCTATATAGTAAAATTAAGTCTCCTTTATACCTCTCCTCAGGTCATCTTTTGAGAGGGAATTAATTACTAGTTATACTTCTTTCCAAAGGTATTCTATACATTTAGAAGTATATAGGCATTTATAACCTTTTATATTAACATATGGTAGCATTTTATCCATCTTGCCTTTGGTATCTAACGATATATCTTGGTGATTATTTTCTTGTAATATGCGGATGAACTCTCTTGCTCTTTTTTTTTTTTTTAACAACTACAGAGAGATCCATTTATTTATATATAACTGACTAGCTATCGTTTACTCTGACGTATAATACTGCAATGGCTGTCATGTGCGGAGCTGCAGGATATGGTTCTAGAGAAGGAATTGCTGGATCAAATAACATATGCATTTTAATTCTGAGCTACACTGCCAAATTCTCCTCCGTGGAAATGTTACCAATGAACACTTTGTCCAACAATGTATGAGGCTTTTTATACCATTACTCACATTGAGTGTTATCAAAGATTTTGAACTTTAATTATTTTTATTTCAAATTAATATGGCTAACAGTAAAAAATAAAAACACTATAATAGTACAGCAGGTAAAAAGTGGAGAGTGACAGCTCTCAAGTCTTTCAGATCCTTTATTTACAACCTCCAAAGGTAATCCTGGTTAATGGCATTTTGCATGTATTTTCAAGATATATATATAAGCATAAAATTCTTTTGGGGCCCCTGGGTAGCTAGGGGTATCGATTCTTGATCTCAGCTCAGGTCTTGATCTCTGGGTCATGAGTTCAAGCCCCATATTGAGCTCCACTCTGGGCATGGAGCCTACTTAAAAAAAAATGCTTTTGTACACAAGTGTAAACAAAATGTAATAATACTCTGTAATAATACTCTGCAACTTTTATTTGGAAGTATATCATGGGTAACATTCCAGTTAATACATATAATGCTGTTTTATTACTTTTTTTTTGGCTCCACAGTAGAACATGTACCATGCTTTGTTTAACCTAGTCTGTACAGATGGAAGTTTAACATATTTTAAGGATTTTAGTTGCAACCAGTGCTGCGAAGATGGCTTTGTATATGCATCTTTAATTTGTTGTTTGTTAATTCAAACACATTTCTAACAGTCAAAATATATGAGCATCTAAAATTTTGATAGTTCTTTTCAAGTTACCCTTTAAAAAAGTTGACTGCGATTTTTGAAATTAGATATCTTGCTTCCCTACATACTGTTGTCCTGTATCATTATCCCTGGTGTGCAGAACCAGCATTTGTTCACCTGATGTAGTGACTGGTGTGTATTCTAATGGGATGGGACACCAGGGAAGGAAACAGTGTTTCCACTGCCAGATTCTCCCCAATCCGGAGACTTTTACAGAACACTCATTGTAGCAGACTCTGTGTTTCAGATCTCTGGAGAGGCCTGCCAGACAATTGGCTGCCTAGAAGGCGATGACGCTTCTGAAGTTAAGGGGGAACTTTGTTACTTTTAAAATTTTGTACACAAAGGTTACCGTCCTACTAAAAATGTTTCCCTTCTGTGTCCTCAATTCTTCATTGTGACTCAGAGTTGCTATTATAGCAAATGAATTGTCATGAATTTTGCATTATTGTGATCATCCTTAAACATCTTTGCATGCTGCCTAAACTCGGGAAACACAATTATTTACATATATTCTCAATCTATTTTAAAAGGATACATACATGGTAATCCAACAGCTCATTTATTCTCCCGTCTTGATAGGAAAGCTGGGCAAACATAATGCAATAGTTTGCTAGTTGATTGCTACTATACAATGGAGTGAACTACAAAATAAATTACTTCCTATAAAGATTTAAAGGTTGGCGGGCACAAAATCCAGAGAAGTTGTTGTTATTTTGTTTCCCCAGGTGTAAGCAAACTATTTATTGAGCATCTGTGCCTGACCTGTTTTATCTGTCAAATGATTTCCCTTTGTTTACTTTGGAAATTGTTTTCTTCCACCATTTTATAAGGAATAGCTAGATATTTAAAACACCCCACTTTGTAGATTCTAGACTTGAAGGCATTGCGCGTGACAACTTCACAGAGCTGTTAGTTATTTCAATACCAGGCCAGAGAATGGAGAACAGAAGCAATTATAAAGTTTAATCACCTTGTTATCCTGGAGATGGGGGCAAGTGATAGAATAGAGCCCACCAGAAGACATGTGTCCCTGGAGTTCAGTTCAGTAAGAGGAATCAGGTAGGAACCAATGTTCCAGCAAAGACAGGGGTCACGGTCAAATGAGGTGAAGCAGGGGGGACCTATGGCTTTAGTCTAAGGCAGTGGTTCCCAAATTTGAGTGATCAGAGAAATGCATGATGATCTTTGTGGAAAACAAACAAACAAACAAACAAACAAAAACAGATTCCAAGGTCTCCCTTTGAGACTCTAGTTGAGAAGTCCTGTAGGGGGCAGCTAGAAATCTACATTTTCACAACGATACTACTGCAGATGGTTTACCTACTTCGTGGTGAGAGACACAGTTAGCAACTGGAGAGTTATCTCAGTTTGGGGGTCAACTAGGGTCAACCTAAGAAACTACTAGTTTCCATGGGTTTGTGATTAACCTTAATCAGAGGATCTAAATTCAAATGCATCAGAAATTGTGGGGAAGAGGGTATGTAGGGAACATGGGTGTGAATCAAAAAGGAGTGACTTCAAACTGACAAGCATATGACCTGGACTAAAAACACCAAAAATTCAAAACAAAGTGCTGTGTTGTCAAAACAAAACGGGTCTTCAGACCAAAGTCTGACAACTGGCATTCTGTCTATGCCCTTGACATAAAGCCTTACACTGGTGAACCTATAGCCCCCATCTCAGTTGGTTATGACCTTGTGGTGCTACTATTATAGTGACACTACAATAAAATGGTGTGAGCACATTAGAACACAGTATAATACAACAGAAATTTGGGAATATATTGGGAAGACCAAGAATAAGAAGGTGGGGAAGAGAGAAAGACAGGGAAAGAATATGCAAGCCATGTCATCTACTGCTCACAGCTGAGCATAAGGCAGACTACATTGTATGGCTACTAAATTCGGTCACCCTCCTACTGATTTATTATATTTTATTTATTTATTTCAGACAGAGAGAGAATGAGAGAGAGAGAGCATGAGCTGGGTGGGCGAGAGGCAGAGGGAGGAGGAAGCAAGCTCCATGCTGAGCAGGGAGCCCAACGTGGGGCTTGATCCCAGGACCTTGGGATCATGACCTGAGCCAAAGGCAGATGCTTAACCAGCTGAGCCACCCAGGTGTCCCACTCCCACTGGTTTTTGTTTTTGTTTTTGTTTTCCCTTTCTCCCTGACTTCTTGCCAAATCCAGGAATGGTACCCACTTCTTTCCTTGAGTTTTCTGAATGGCAGTTCCACCCAGAGGTTATGGAGTGAACCACTGCCCTGGGTTTAAGAATAGGGTAGTGGGAGAAGTCAATTTCTTGAAGATGACAAAGAGCAGGCTTCAAGGAGGGCTTTAGCTGGGCACCTCACATCCTCCAAAGTGCCCACACAGAAGAGCCAGTGCTGGATTTTTTCCAAGAGAACAGAGCTTGAATTCCTCAGCCTTTGAAGTTTCCTGCAGCCTTGGAGAAACTGCATATCCAAATGAGGAGTGGCCAAATCCATCCCCTTTCCACCGACCTCCCATTACCCCTCTTCCACGCAGAGCTCTGTGCAAAAGGAGGTGAGCAGCAACAGGGTGAAGAGAACTGTGAGGAAGAGATAGTTACTGAGCTATGACAGGATCATCTGAACTCAATTATCTGTAGGAGGTATGGTTTTAAATCATAAATGAGTGAAAAATTGTTGGACTGGATCGAGCATACCGGAAAGGGCATAATAAGTGTTATTATGCCTGGGTAGGGGTCTGGGTAGGGGTTTGGGCTGGAGTCCTACATAAAACACAGCCGGCTTCCGCCAGCACGTGTCTGAGGTTTTACTCTCGCGTTCATACATGCCATGCATATTCTCTGAGCAATTTCCCCTGTTACTTTGTGGTGTTTACGTTAGTCAATCCGGTTTATTGTCCTAATTCCCTTATAAATAGCTGCATGCAGGTTACAATGAGGGGACCTCAGCATGGGGCTGGGCTGCAATACTCGTTTCTGCTTGGAACCCCTTCATTTCTATGGTTATCCCATCAGCAACCTTGGCCTCGTTAAGCAGAGAGTCGAAAATATTGTCTGATTACCTAATGTGAGTCAAGGACTGTACTCTACTAATTATTGCATTTCCTCACTCAAGAATAACAGTTATTGAGAGCCTGTTTTGTTCCAGATGCTCTTCTAGGTGTTGGGAACACATCTTCGAACAGAACAAAGTGCCCATTCTTAGAAAGTTTTATCCTCCGGTGGAGGAATGCAGATAAACACACACACACACACACACACACACACACACACACACACACACAGACCTAGCTATGCTCTATGTCCCGGGAGATGATGTGATCCAGAGGGGGAAGCAGCATTTGAGCAAGGACCAAAAACAAACATTGCATGAAGCCATGTAAATGTCTTGCAAGGGTTTAAGGTAGAGGTAACCGGTCTCCAGCCGCCGCGACGCACAAGTGTACTGGGCACGTTTGTGACCCGCAAGGAGACCCGCGTGGCTGCAGAGCTGCCGCATGGAAGTAGTATCCGAGAGCTCCCCAGGGGCCAGAGGGTAACCAAGCACTGAAGGCCCGAGCAAGGACTGTGGATTTTATTCCCCCCGGAATGGAAAGGCAATGGAGGGTCTGTGTACAGAACTGACCTTTGAAATCGCTGCTGCCCTGTGTGGAAGATGCCGATCGCGCGGACTAGGCTCTAGCGAGCACTTGATCATTTTGTTTGCCTGGACAACGATCATGTGCAAGATCCATCCGTAGACTTTGTTTTCATACTTATAAGGCAAAGTGTCCTTCAATTATTATTCCCTTTATGATATGCCTCATGTGATGATATGTCTTTGAAGACGCAGCGCTTGATGATTTTGTGGTTGTTATTGGAAACGTGTGTTTAGTAGAAGTCTGTGCAGCCATCTCCTCCTTCAGAAGGTGTCGTGACATTTATATCTAGAACTGTTCTGTCCCATCCCTTTTGCTCTTTACATCTCATAAACGCTCTAGCCCACCTAGTCTGTCTGCTGGAACTAGGGAGTGGTAGTAGCTTAGCTCAGTAGGTTCTAATTCACAGTACCGTGACTTAAAAAAAAGTTGTAGGTATAAAAACCGGGATTTTTTCAAGCCTTGTTAAGAAGTTTTGCATAATTTCCAAAGTGACTAATAACTGAACAAGGCAGCTTGTTTCCACATAATGATAAAAAAAAGCCCCCCCGAGATGGGCAAAATCTTTTAGAAAAAAAAAAAAAAAAAAAGAAGAAGAAAAGAAACATTAAAACAAACAATTTTTAAAAGACTGTTGTAAAGATTCAATTACAACCAAGAGAGAGCTAGGGTCAAAGGCAAAGGAAAATGTGTGAACCAGGAAAAGAGATTTTCAGGAGACAGCAAGATAACACTTCTAGACTATTGTTTGAAATGTCTTGGTGATCCTCATTAAATGTTCTTTGTTTTTTGAATCAGCTGAAGTGTTCCTGGATACTATTGCAAAATGGCTAAAAAAATAAGATAATATACTCACTTCATAAGCTGGAAAGGACTTAGAGAAAGAGAATATGATGTTTTCCCTCACAGCTGAGTTTCTCAGTGAATTAGGCTCTAGATGTCTATGAGAAATTATTACTGAAAAATGAGGTAATACCCAAATACTAAGTAGGATATACTGTCACCGAAGACAAACTTGCATATTTTATTCTTCCCTATAAAACAATAAATTATGCCCATTTTGTCTGTAATGGACTTATTAGTGAGCTAAAATTTAATTAAAAATGAGGGAATTAAGTCAATTTATTTTATTAGGGGACACTAACTAGAAATATGAACTTCCCACTTTAAGAGGTAAAAAGTTTCGATATGCTGATTGATGTCTTCTTAAAAAATGCACAACTTTCAGTGATCTATTCTGTTGTCACACTACTTTTGACCCTTTCCATTAATAAGTCAAAATATTTTACAACGAATAATTTTTATATATTTCTTCTAAATACAATAGATATATTAGTTTCTACATACAATTATCCTTATTTATTTTTAAAATATGAAGCTATATCTGGAATGACTTGTTACTTTTGCACTCCAAGGCGATGTATTGATCCTAAACTCTGAAAAAACTGGGTTGTTAGGGTGAATTGAAAAGAAGTCTTCGTGCAAATCAAGTGGATGGACCAAATGTGACCTCAGGCAGTCCGTTTAACATCTTTAATTATAATGTTCTTCATCTATGAAAAGACAATTACAGAAATATTTGTTATTTATAAACACCTAGTATAGTAGGTACTACATAAAATTTTTGTTTCTTTACTATCTAATGAATCAGTTGATGGATATTGTGAGGGTAGTTATATATAAAATATAAAAATGGCCCTTGATGGGTAAATTCATGCTAATTCATGAATTTAAAGCAACAGGGAATTGAATCACTCTTCCTGAGCTATAATCATGCAGCAGACATGGCATAATTTTTAACTCCAAGCACAGGCAAATCAGGAGTAAATGGCTTGTTTTGGTGCCTTTAGTTTCTTTTAAATTTTGCACTCCTTTTCTTGTTCTGTTGTTGCTCTCCATCTGTTTGCTTTTTTGAGCAACCTATATTATAGATTCACAGAATCCTAGAGTGTGAAAGACTCTTACATTAGAACATGAGAAACCTTTGCTCTGATGTAGCAATTCCTTTGACAGCACACCTAACAGGTGGTCACCCGTCCTCTACTTGCATACTTTCAATAGAAGTGAGTTGCAACCTGTCTAGACACACTGACGTACAGCAGTAATCATTGTGCAGACTCCCTTAAACTGGGTGTGTACTTACTTAGTACGTTTATACCAATGGAATGTGAGCAAACGTGATTCTCACCATTTCAAATCAGAGATTTAAACGACTGAAGCATCCATCTGCCATATACTCGCTACCTCCTTCCTATGAGCCAGAATGGGGCTATGCCCTGGATGCAGCTTCACTTGGGCAAACAAACAACAGCAATAAAATGAAAACCTTCAAAACAATATTGAAGAACCCTGGTTCCAGAATGACAATCACCCTCTGTTGGGAACACTTAATTGTGGATTGTATAATAGAAAAATAAAATTCCATTTTCTTTAGGCAACTGAACTAGCACTGAGTCTCTGATATATTATTATTATCATTATTATGTTCTATTATTATCCTAACTCATGCAAGAGACACTTCATTTTTTCTAGTCTCTGGAAAAGATTACTTAAGATTGGGTTTATCTAATTTTTGAATGTTTCATAGAACTTGCTTATAAAATCATCCAAACTGATGTTTAGAATTTATCATAATATTTTCTAAATTTTTAAAATCACTGCTACATAATTAGAAATTGATCATGTCCTTCTTTTGACTCTTGATGTTGTTTAATTATTTATTTAACTTTTTTCTTTACCATGCTCACCAGTTATAGTTTAAATTTGTCATTTCAAAGAAGCCGCTTTGGCTTTATCGATTTTTTAATTTAATTGTTTTGTATTTATTTCAGGCTCTTAATTTTACTCTTTTATTCTTCTTATTTTGGGGGGTGTTTAATTTTATTCTTTTTATTCTGTTATTAAGTGAGAAACAACTAATTTTTAAGTAGGAAACCATAATTATTTGGAAGTATGTTTTTAAGTTTCAAAAATCTAGAAATAAGCAGTCATTTCAAGGAATTAGCCCCAATTACTGAGAAGGATATATTAAAATCTCCTATTCTGATATTAAATTTGTCAGTTTCTCTTTGAGGTTCAATTCCCTTCCCCCCTTTTTTTCTTTATGTAATTTGAAGCCATGTTAGTTGGTGCATATAAAAATATATAGATATTTACTATATTTGATGTGTTTGGACTTATTGCTACATTTTCTGTATTTGTTTTCTTCTAGCCTTTTCTTGGATTAAATATCATTATGCTTTTGTTCCATTTTCCCTCTTTACTGGTTTGAAAATTGAACACTTTGTTATCCTAAAAGTTTTAACATGCATATTAAACAAAACAAAAGTTTAAAGCTAATAACTTTACCCTCTCCCAAACAATAGAAGGACTTTCTAAATGTTCTAACATCAACTGTTATTTCATACAGTCAATGTTTATTCGGATTTCAATATGCTTACCATTTTCTGCAGAGGCTGCTTTTAGACAACAGGCTTGAGCAATGGAAACTTGATCAAGCTAAAAGGGCTGACAGCTACCACAAAGCTGAAGGCAAATAGGCCCATTAACTAGCCCACCTCAAAATAGCCATAGGCCCTAACTAAACAATGGGGTACTTAAAACCAGGCACAGTTACCAATTAGGGAAAATTCCCTATGTTCCCATACTCTCTCCCTCCACCCTGTAACTGGGACCCGTCACCACCACCTGGTAGCAGGTCGTCTCTGCTTTGCCGTCTTGCCCACCACTCCCCTGTGGTGTATTCAATAAAATTCTATCTCCTTTGTTCTGCCTTGGGTGAATTATTTCAGTCCCCGATCACTGGTCTCCATCCGGTGGGGTTGCCCCACATTTGATGGTCCCCATCCCATCAGGAAATCTCCACATTTTCTTCACTCATTTGTCTTTTTCACACTTTACTTTTTCCTTCTGGAATCATATTCTTTATTCTGTAACTTTTTATCCCCCCACCCCCTGCAAAAAGCTTTATTGTTTGCATTTGGTTTGGGGCTTGAGAGGGCTCCAGGGCGGCTAAAAAGCTGCCTGGTGGCTGGAGGAACAGGCTCAGGCAGAAGCCCTGGAAGGGGTGTGGGAGGGGATGATGCCAGAGGGGCCCCTCCCGGGCTATTGGGCCCCAGAGGCTCCTAGATCTGCTTGAGGGTGAGCTTTTGGAAGAGATACTCGCCCAGCCCAGCCTGGTGGTCAGCCAGCCTGTGGTTAGCCAGGTGGTCGCTGTCCTCTGGATGACTTTCACCTCCTTATCAGGAAGTGGTTCTCCAGGAAGTCACAGAGATGGGGGTCTTCATGAACAGAGCCAAGGGCATGGCAAAGGGGCTGCTTCAGGTTCCTTTCCAGGACTGTGGTGCTTTCTACAGCGTTCAGGGTTTTATCCTACTTTTCTTGGGATGGAGTCTGCACATTCCTGAGGAGGACACCCCGCCTGCCCCCGCCCCCACCCCCCCGCCTGTCACCCCCCCCCCCCCTCCCCCCCCCCCCCCCCCCCCCCCCCCCGCCTGCCACCCACCCGCCCCTGCCCCCCGCCCCCCTGCCCTGCCTCACCCCCCGCACTGCTTTTGCATCTTCAAGAGATGCTGAGTGCTCTCCCACTTCTCCTCAGCCAGAGGACATCCAAGAAGCTGCCTCTGAAGGTTGCCACTGGAACGAAGGTTGGAGGGTGGTGGGAGGCTGGTGGAACGGGGTGTTCCAGACAGGGTCTGTTCTGTCCAAGCACTGTTGAAACAATAGGCAGATCCCAGGACCTCTGGGTGCACTGCTATCCTGAAACATATTTTAAAAATTTAGTGGAAGTATCTTAATTGTAAGTTGTCATTTTTTAAAACTGAAAAGGTATAATTTCATTCCGTTTTGAAAGTTAGTTTTCTGTTTATAAACTTCTAAATGATGAGTTATTATCTATCAGCATCTTGAAAATATAATTCTAGATTGTGTTGTTACTGAGAAGTCAAATGTCAGTCTCATATTCCTTCCTGTGTAGTTTCTCTTTTTTCTTGAACTGGACTTCAAATATTTCTGTTTCTTTGTTACATGTAGTCATACTGTGCTACAATGTTTAGAAAAATGTTCTCTTGAGAGTTCATTTGGCTTGTTGAATCTGTGTTTTAGGACATTTAGTCAGTTCTGAATATTTCTCAACCATTCTCTCTTCAAATATTTTCTCTGCTCTATTCTGTCCTCCCATGGAGTGCCACTTTAAGGTAGGTCAGATGTGCCCACCTCCATTCTTCATACCTCATCCATTTAGTGATTGCTAACACCATTTCTCCCTCCCTTCTCTCTTAGCTAAGGAAACCAGCTTTAGAGATAGAAGTTTTCTGAGCAAACATAAAGGCAAAGATTTATTATTTGGAATCTTCACATTCTTGTTTGATGTATAGTCTTTTTGCCATATGTTTCCTCTTCTTGATGGGTGTTTCCGAATCTGTTTATGATGAAGTTCAGGTAATCAGACAGTGAAAATACCTTTATATCTATTTTACTTTATTCTGTTAATTCGCTTGCATCATATTTTTAGCAATTCTTAGTCCCAGACTTGTCTAACTTTGATGGTTTCTGTACTCCTAGTTAGATGAAGCTCATAGACTTTCTTTGCTTGCTCAGATTAAAAGTGATTATCTCATCTGCCCAGAAGGGTCAGTGAATTAGGCTCAGGAGCACCTTTGAATGACAAAGTGTCATTTCCTTTCTGTGTCATTAAGTTAGCTTTCTAGATCTTTGTATTTTGCACTCATGTGCAACTATGTATTGATGAAAGTTCAATGTTTAGGAAGGCCCTAGAGAATTAGGAAGAATGAATTGACTGTCATCAACATGTACAAAGAATTCTATTTTTAATGGTCTTTGGTGGGGGGATGGTGTATTTAATATATCCCTATGTTCTTAAAGGATAATAAAACTGGGTTCTTTACTTTTTGTTTTGGTAACTTTTGAAGGTAGTCAACCCATACTATATAGGGGGCAAGACTAAATGAGTTAGCAAGACTTTAATTAAGATGAACAGGCATTGCGCTTTGGAAAACAGTGTGGAGATTCCTTAAGAAACTAAAAATAGAGCTCCCATATGACCCTGAAATTGCACTACTTGCTATTTACTACACAGATACTGATGTAGTGGAAAGAAGGGGCATATGTACCCCAATGTTCATATCAGCAATGGCCACATTCACCAAACTGTGGAAAGAGCCAAGATGCTCTTCAACAGACAAATGGGTAAAGAAGATATGGCCCATATATACAATGGAGTATTATGTCTCCATCAGAAAGGATGAATACCCAACTTTTGTATCAACATGGACGGGACTGGAAGAGATTATGTTGAGTGAAATAAGTCAAGCAGAGAGAGTCAAGTATCCTATGGTTTCACTTACTTGTGGCACATAAGAAATAACACAGAAGACATTGGGAGATGGAGAGGAGAAGTGAGATGGGGGAAATCAGAGGGGAAGAAAAACCATGAGAGACTGTGGGCTCTGAGAAACAAACTGAGGGTTTTGGAGGGAAGGGGGATGGAGGGTTGGGTGAGCCTGGTGGTGGGTATTAAGGAGGGCATGTATTGCATGGAGCACTGGGAGTGGTACATAAACAATGAATGCTGGAACACTGAAAAGAAATAGAATAAAATAAAATGGAAAAAAAAAAAGAACGGGCATTAAAAGAAAGAAGGCCTGTGCATTTTGAAAAGATCCCCTGTTATTGGCTAGTGAGGGCCATGAGAATGCATGTTTTACCATTTATTTACTAGTTTTGGTATCTTAAATTTTGACTTATTGTTATTAATTTTATTTTTTTGCTGGTTTTGTAGGCCAACAATTACACATTATTTTAATTTTTATTTATTTTACAATGAGTAAAATTAAACATCATTTACAGATAATTATTGTAGTATTTCAAAGTATAAGAAACATGATAGCTGCATACTTTAGAAACAGATATGAGAGTACCTACTTTATATCATTAATGTATGGGTTTTTTTTAGGTGCTGAAGTTAGTAGAAGGAACAACTCAATCTAAAAATCATGGAATGCTTCATGAAGGATATAGTACCTGAGAGATGAAGATTTATGATCTTTATACTTGTTTCAGGGTTCTGAATCTCCTGACATACACTAGTAATTAGGGTCAGAATTTTTTTTTTTTTTTTTTTTTTTTTAAAGATTTTTTATTTATTTATTTGACAGACAGAGAACACAAGTAGGCAGAGAAGCAGGCAGAGAGAGAGAGAGAAGCAGGCTCTGCACTGAGCAGAGAGCCCGATGCGGGGCTCGATCCCAGGACCCCGGGATCATGACCTGAGCCGAAGGCAGAGGCTTTAACCACTGAGCCACCCAGGCGCCCCAGGGTCAGAATTTTTAATCAGAGCAGTTAGTGAACTCAGTTTGTTCAGAGTGGGAAAGAGACTATAGTGAAAAATTTGATGTAGGAAGTAGCCATGTGCGCTCCAGAATCTATATCCAGCAAGTTAGCCAGCTGGGCCTGACAGGTTCCAGATAATCTGTAAAGTCTTAAGTAGCCTTGACCATGGGCTACATTCATTTAAAGGAGTCAACCTATGGAATTAAGTCTGGCTAGGAAGGATGGAGTTTTCCCAATTGACATTGTGCAATTGCTTCAATGTCTTTAAGAAGACAAGCGAAGTGGAGGAGATGGGAAGGGGTTTAGTCTGCCAACAGAGTAATGGTGGGCATAGAGAAGTCCCCTCTGCTTGAGCAGGGTGAGAGGTTTTTCAATTGGAAATAGTACTTCTCTTGTCCGTTTTGACGTATAGAAAATAATTCAAATAAGAGTCAGACGACCAAATTCCCTAAATTTGAAATGTTGTTCTTGAAGTGACTAGTCAGACTGCTCATAAACACTCAGATTTGGGGCATGACTGAATGTTAATTTAAAGGAATGGGGGTCAAGGCGAATGATTATTTACCATTCTCTGTGTATCTCTTGTACCTCTAGAGTTTCTATTGCATATCCAGTGAAGGCTGTTTGAATACAATGTTTGATTTCTGATTATAGTTACCCTGTAGTTGTATTCTTCCTTTCAAAGGGAAGGGGGCAGCAGAGCAGGAAAAGAGAGCATTCCCAGGTAGGTATAGGCAGGTAGGACCACACAATTAGATGTTTCCTAACTGCCAAACTGAATTGGAAGAAATCAATCAGAGAGGGAGCAAAAACCATGGACTCTTGACTCCAGGAAACAAGCTGAGAGTTTCAGAAAGGGAGGTGGAAAGGGGGGAAGTGGTAACTGGGTGATAGGAATTAAGGAGGGCACTAGGTGTTACACACAAGTAATGAATCATTGAATATTATACCAAAAACTAATGATGTATTATGTGTTGGCTAATTGAATTTAAATAAATTAGAAAAACCACTTTGAACATTTACCATTAAGGCGGGTTAGCAAGTAGAAAAAGAAATACAAACAAAACATTTTCTATGCTTAAGGGAACTGAGTGCAGTTCTTAGGCCATAGGACAATGCCAGCCTTAAGTCAATTCTACATACCTTTCCATCCTTTGTGGGACTTTTGAAAGCCCTGGTTAAACACTTTTCTTTCAGCTTTTTTCAAGGAGGGAGGCTGAACTTGTTGGTCAGAGTACTATTTGTAGTCAAATTTCTGACATCCAGAATGAGGTAAAGGGTAAGCAACTTCCTTTATAGAATGCTCCCTTGCACAAGGTTTATTCCTTTGTGTGTTTATTCCTTTTTAAAAAATGATTTATTTATTTATTTGAGAGAGAGAGTGCATGTGAGTGAGGGGAGGGGCAGAAAGGAGAGGAACAAGCAGACTCCCTGCTGAGTATGGAGCCCTACATGTGGGTCCACAAGAGGCTTGATGCCGGGCTTGATCCCAGGACCCTGAGATCATGACCTGAGCCAAAATCAAGAGTTGTGTCTGTTAAACTTTAAGGCATCACCATCATACGTGATTCACCCATTCTCCTGATAGAAGCAAACCTGGTTAGGAAAATAGTTTTTTTTGGTAGCACTGTTATGTAATGAGAAGAACAATAATATATTTTAGTTTTTTTCCCCCAAGTTTGTATATTGCTCTCTTCACCACTCTATTCCATTAAGTTTTATCTCTCTCTCTCTTTAATTTCAATAAACTTTTCCTTATCTGCTCCTACCTATTCTATTATCTCTTTTCTACCTCTATCCATCTAAGGATTCATTCCTTTTATTTATTTAGATCTAGTTTCCCCTTCTTCTTTAAAACTTTATCTCAGGAGGGGTGCCTGGGTGGCTCAGTGGGTTAAGCCTCTGTCTTCGGCTCAGGTCATTGTCTCAGGGTCTTGGGATCGATCCCCGCATTGGGCTCTCTGCTCAGCAGGGAGCCTGCTTCCCCCTTTCCCTCTACCTGCCTCTCTGCCTACTTGTGATCTCTCTCTCTCTCTGTGTCAAATAAATAACAAAACAAAACAATAACTCTATCTCAGGAAACACCCCCGGAGTCTGTGTTGCTATTATTGACCTGCTGACATTGTTCTTGATCAAAAGTCTGACTTGTAGTTTCAATTACATTGTTGAAGATTTATTACCTACTAATTGATCTGGGAGGTGAAGTTATTCTTCAGATGGAAGACCGAAATATGGCTGGTGAAAAGCCTCTAATGGAGGAGAAAAAAGCAAACAAAACAACATGGAATTCTTACTTGTTCATTTCTAGAGCGGTGTAGGAGCGATATGTAAATAGTGGAGCTATTTATATCAGCTGTCACTCTGCTTTCCCCAACAAGTAACTCTGCAGCAACTTTAAACAACTCTGCTGGCATCTATTTGTCTGGGTGATAACTGTAAAACATTTTCAGTGTCAAGAACTATACATTTTAATGCCATGTTTCATTTTAATGGAGTTTGAAGCTTTGAGAACGGTTCTGATGGAAATCTTCAATCGGCCCTGAATCTACTGTTACATTAAACAGTTAAAGGAAAAAAACAACAAATACTTTGTTGTCTCAGCAGATACATAATCATATGCACAACCAATTTGTAACTGAGAATAAAGGAAGAAAAGTAACTTCAATGTTTTAGAACTGATTGGGCATATTTCCCATTGGATATAGGATTTTTTTTTTTCTGAGTTAAAAAATGCAAGCATTTGGAGTATTTAAAGCAAGTATGCTGTTGTTTTGCTAAATATTTGTTAAAACATTTATTTTGCTTTTCTGGAAACATCCCTTGCTCTGGGCTATGTGATCCTTTTCAAAGTTTCTTTAAGTAAACATTTTTATTGAGTTCATGGATCCTATGCTTGAGAACATATGTTTTTACAGTTTTAAACTGATTCATTTCTTTTCTTTTCCTATCTTTTACATTTTTTACTATATTTAAAAATCCAAATCATATGGTGTTAGCTCACTGAATATGTATCTAGAGATAATGAAATATAAAAATTAGATATTTAATTCTTTGGTCTACTGTATTAAAAACTTTATAAATAGTTTTTGTTTCCATTATACAATTCAGTATTAGAAAAACTGATATGTTTGATAATCAGTTGGTTTCCTTTTGTTTCCATTCTACATTAGGTATTATAAAAATATTGATACTATGCTTGTATGAGGAAAAAAAAACTCTTTTTATTATCAGGACCAGGGATCCTGGTTTAATTCATTTTTCAACATGCACAATACAAAAAAGAACAATTCTGTCCCTTCGAAAGTCATACTGTGCAGTTGATGTTATGTCTTGAGAAACCCACAGTCTTCAGCATAGAGAATAGATATAAAACTGTAATTCTGTGAAGCTAGATAGCAAGATTCTAGCCCTAAATCCTTCCTCTGGGCCTTATTTTACTTCTCTGGATCACATTCCCCTAATTGGTAAAATTGGAAGCCATGTTTTTAATTTGCAGAGTTTTGACTATAAGATGAGGTAATCAATGACAAATGCTTTACAGCACATGGGTCTTTCCTAATACGGCAATCACGATTGTCTTTAATTTGCAGCTCTTCACACAGTAGCCCTTCTGTGACCTATAAAATCCATGTGAAATTAAAAACTGATAACCAGACGCAGAAGCCCTTATTCTAGCCAATACGCTCACCTGTCAGTGATGCTAGTGGTTTATTTCAACTCGCCTTTTGTCACTGGATTCAAATATACTGTCAAGATGTAGAGACTGACTCATCTTACAGTACCACCATAAGGCATAACCAATAAAAATTTCCTTTGTTTAGAAAAATCACAAAAGACATAATAAATGCTATACAACCTCCCCAGCATACCCTCTGGGATTAACGCATTCATTATTATCCAAATAATGCACTGACTTTGGGACAGCATAAGCAAATGTAATTTTCCTGCTCACTTTTCCCATCAAAATGCTCTTGCTTCTGGAAGTAGTTCATTGAGGTGTGCTTCATTGTACATGTGCAAACTCCATTGCTTAACCTTTTCATAAACCCAGAGAATTCATGAACATGTCCCTAATTACTCCCTGCCACAGGAACAAAACTAGAAGGCAAGAACACAAGCTAAATGGTGTTTAGAGAACTTTTTTTTTTTTTTAATTCAAAATGACCTCTGATCATGGGGAGAAAAGCAAAATCTTACATGGAATACCTCAGAGTATCAATCTGCAATAACGCAAGGTCATTGCAAAGTCGAATGGATGCACAGACCAACATTGTAAGTCTCCAAAAGAGCTAGGTGAGAAATTGTATTATTCAGACTCTTATTGGAGTTCTTAGATGTGTTTGAATTCAGGGGAAGCGCTTTGTCCCCATCCTGCATCCACTGCCAAGTGGAACTCAACAACTTGCCTCGACCTCTTTGCCCACACCCCTGCCCAAAGCAGACACAATGCCACTAGTCATTAGCAAGTTAATGAAATTCTACTAAAGGTTGAATGAAGAGTAGGAGAGAGTATTTCAGACAGTGGAAGAGTATGAGCAAAGGAGAAATGGGAGTATTCAAGGAAATGAATGGAGGCAAGTATGGCTGGGTCACAGAAAATAAGTAGGAGCATGGTGTCAGATGAAGCTGGAGATGGGGAAGGTGCCAGTCTTGGCAGGTCCTCAGAGGCCAGATTAAGGATTTTGGACTTTAAATCCTTTGAAGGTTTTTAACCTGGCATAGAGAAAATGGATGCCACCCGCCTTTCTATTTTCTAGCAATAGTTCTGAATAGAATTAGAGAATGGATTGAAGCGAGGGGGATAGGACAAGTGGGGATGGACAAATAATGAGAAAGCCCTGCATTCGTCCACTTTTGACATAATGGGAGCTTGCACCCGAGTGGTGACAGATGAGATGAAGGGAAGTGAATACTTGTGAGAGTTCACTGGGTTTGATAGGAAAGTGAGGAAGGGAGGTTTTAAAAATGGCTGGTAGGTCAGAAGCTTGCATGATAGGATGAAAGAAGGTGTGGTTCACTGAGATGGAGACACTGGAAGTAGATACAATTTGGGAGGACAGGGTTTCTTATTTTACATGCTGATCTGGAGATGCATTTGAGGAATATATATGGTGATTGACTAGATGAACCTGGAACTCAAAGAAGAGGTCTAAGTTAGACATAAAATTTGGAGTCATATCCATACAGTTGCTTTGTTGTTCTTAACCTTTTTTTTTCTTTTCTTTTCTTTTTATTTTTTAGATTTTATTTTTAAGTAATCTCTACCTGCAAGGTGGGGCTCCAACTCACAACCCTGAGATCAAGTCACATGCTATGCTGACTGAGCCAGCCAGGTGCCTCATTGTTGTTAACTTTTTAAACAAGAGATTTATTTAAATAGCATACATATACTATGCAATTCATCCATTTGAAGTGTATAAATAATTCCATGATTTTTAATGTATCGCAAATATACTCAACCACCACCAGAGTCTATTTTAAAACATTTTCATCCTTCCAAAAGGAAAATTCGCATGCTTTAACTGTCACCCCAGCCTTTCCTTAACCCTAGGCTCCAAGAAACTACAGATTTAATTTCTGCTCCAATGGGTGTCTCTGTGCTGGATGTTTCACAGGAATGGAGACGTAGAGTATGTGGTCTTTGTACCTGGTGTCTTTCACTTAGCACACTGTCCTCAGATGAAACTTGTGTGATAGCAGGTATTAGTCCTTCATTTCTTTTTATGTCTGAATAATGTCCCACTGTATGGATGCATCACATTTGCTTATCCAGTGATCATGCAGCTACAGGTGTGATTATCTAAGAAAAGATGATGGTGTGAGAAGAAAATAGGGCTTCATGCCACACTTAAAGAATATTTTACACTCAATGGCCAGATGGCAAAGAACGAGTTTTCGAAGGATGTGGAGAGAGAACAGCCAGAATGGTAGGGGAAAACCTGGGGATTTTGTACCTTGGGGACTAAACAGCAAGAGCATTTCAGAAGGAAGGAGAAGTTAACAGTGTCAAACATTGATGTGAAGTTCAGTGACGTGAAGACTGAAGAGTCTCTCTCAAGTTTGTGGGTGTGAAGTTCATTAATAACCTTAGCAAGTGCTATCTTGGTAGACTAAGGAGGGCACACACCCTACTGGAGTGGATGGAGAAGGCAAATTGAGGACATGGGGACAGAAAATGTTAGTAACAACAGCAATGTTTTATAGAAGCTTGACTGGAGAACAGCATGGAGGTTCCTCAAAAAGTTGAAAATAGAGCTACCCTATGACCCACCAATTACACTATTGAGTATTTACCCTAAAGATAAAAATGTAGTGATCCAAAGGAACACGTGCACCTGAATGTTTCTAGCAGCAATGTCCACAATAGCCAAACTATGGAAAGAGCCTAGATGTCCATCAACATATGAATGGATAAAGAAGATGTGGTATAGATACACAATGGAATACCATGCAGCCATCAAAAAACCCAAAATCTTGTCATTTGCAATGACATGGATGGAACTAGAGGGTATTATGCTAAGTGAAATAAGTCAATCAGAGAAAGACAATTATCATATGATCTCACTAATATGAGGAATTTGAGATGCAGGATGGGGGGTTTATAGGGGGAAGGGAGGGAAAAATGAAACAAGATGGGACAGGTGAGGGAGACAAACCATAAGAGACTCAATCTCAGGAAGCAAACTGAGGGTTGCTGGAGGGGAGAGGGGTGGGAGGGATGGGGTGTTTGGGTAATGGACATTGGGGACGGTATGTGCTATAGTGAGTGCTGTGAATTGTGTAAGACTGATGATTCACAGACCTGTACCCCTAAAACAAATAATACATTATATGTTAATAAAAAGGTAAAAAATAAAGAAGCTTGACTGGGAAAGATGGGAGGAAAGAAGAAAAGAAGCTTGAAACCCGAGGCTTATGTGTGGTGGAGGAAAGGCTTAAGGCATCTTAACCAAGTCTGAATGATTTGATTGTGAGGAAGAAGTTAAACACAAAAGAGATCTGGATCATGTGAAATGGGTTCCCACACAAGATGGAAGAATAGACCTTCTGCAGGAAAAGAAATAATCCTTCCACCTTAATGAGAGGATAAAATGGATACAGTCCCAGATGGGTGTGAATATTTAACATTTGGAAGATGAGAGGATGCCCACTGACAGGCTTGTTTTCTCTGGGAAGCAGAGGTAAGGTCATATTCTGGCCATGATGGAGGAGGTAGGGAGACAAGAGTTTGAGGACTGTAGAGAAGATTTGAAAATGTCACTGGGGATGTGGGAAGAGTAAAATAACCAGTGGAACTTAGACTTCTGGGCAAGGCTGTGGGCTCAGTTGAGGTAGTGATTATGAATTTATAGTGGAATCAATCAACAATCAGATACTTATTGTGACCTCTTCTGGAGGTTTCCCTACACTCCTCAAAAATGGGTCGCTTCCCTCTGATCATGGCACGTAGTCTGGAGGATGAGGTTTAGAACTTGCCCTTCCCTTCTCTATTTCTTTCCTATCCATAACCACTCATTTATTCAGAAATATTTCTTTAGTGTATGTATGTGCAAGGTTTTCCACTGCTTTGACAACTAACCTCTTCTTCCCCTACCCCTACCTCTTTGTCCTTTCCACTAGCCTTCTCCTGTATCCTTTCACTTTCTTTTTTCCTCTGTGTTTCTCTATCTTAGGGTGGGGAAGTTGGAGTTACCAGTATTTCCCCCAGATTCTAATAGCTTTCATTCATGGAGAGATGAGTATGTTAAGCCTGGAGGTGATGTGCATTGGGACCCACAATTAGATGGGGCATCAGTAGTCTGTGAAGCCTGTGTTGCTGTAATACCCATGTAGACCTGGGATAGAATATGCAGAATGTGTTATATCTTAATGGTTTATTTATATGTTCTCCTTACTAGACTGCCAAGTTTTATGATAATTTCTGGATTTTAGTAACCACATTTGTTTAATAAATATTTATTGAACTACTATATGCCTGTGAATTACTATGCACAAGAGGGAAGGGGACAGAAATAGAGCATTGAAAACAAACAATCTTTTTTTTTTTTCCCCAAGGAGCTCAGAGTCCCATAGGATAGATACATAGTTGAATGCATACATTATAATATGATGTGACTAAGGCCATAATAGAAGTATGCAGGAGAAAAGAGTTAATACAAAAGAGTGTGGATTGGTCAGAGAATATATTTGGTGAGAATTTGAGATGACTGAAATTGACCAGTTGTTTGCCAGAGAGGAAGAGATGGAGCAGGTGAGTGGGTGTAGAGCCTTAGAAGCAGATGGAACTATTAGCACCACTTAGACCTACGAAGTATGGGGAAGACTGACAGGAGAGAAAAAAGAAAACATAAGCAGGGGCCAGATTGGAAAGGTCTTTTATCCATGTTAAGTGTTTGGGCTTTATTTTACAGGCTGTAAAAAGAAGTGAAGAGCTTTAAGCAGTTAGTTTTTTTTTTTTTTTTAAGATTTTATTTATTTATTTGAGAAAGAGAGCAAGGAGGGGGAGGAACAGAGGGAGAGGGACAAGCAGACTCCTCGCTGAGTGCAGAGCTTGATGTAGGTCTCAATCCCATGACCCAAGATCATGTCTGAGCCAAAACCAAGAATCAGACACTTAACCCACTGAGCCAGCCAGGTGCCCCTGAGTTGTCTTTAGCACAACCATTCTGAAGGTAATATGAGAGGTTATGTGGAAAGATTGAAACCTAGAATGAGGAGTTCAGTTAAGAGTTTAGACAAGAGATAAAGACGTCCTAAACTAGGTTGTGGGAGACTGTGAATGCAGAAAAAAACATAGTCAAGATTCATGGTGCAGAATCAGCTAGACTTGTGATTGAACCAACATGGAGGTAGAGAGGGGAGAGAAGATGGGAAGGTGACCCCCAGATTTCTGGTCTGTGAGGCTGGTGGCTGGTGGCATCACCAATGATGACTCTGTACTAGGTGAGAATCAGGTGTGGACAGAGTTAAGAGATCCATTTTAGACCTGTTAATTTGGAAGATCCTCTGGAAGACCAAGGTGGAGATACACAATAGGCAGATTTACAGAGATTACGAAAGAGGTCTCCATGAGGAGTACAGAATTGCAGTTTTTAACCATGAGAATAGTATTAAAATCACGAGAACAGATGAGACTGCCAAGGAAGACGTAAGAGTGAAAAGGGGAGAGACTGAAGCATAGAAGACTGAGACATATGAATAGTTAAGGGTGTGGTAGAAGAGAAAGAGAGAACACAGCAGCCTAAAGTGGCTAGAGAGGAAGAGGAGAAACAAGGAAGCAAAGGAAGGAGACAGAATCAATGGAAAGGGTGACAAATGTGAAAAATGGAAATGGGAAGGATTTAGTCTTGCTCATTGGTTTGAGAATTAGCATATCTCAATGTCTTTTGTAGTATAGTTTAAAAGGTAGGCATGAGGATGATAGATTGGTGTAAAAAATGATCAACCATCAGATTTTACTGGGTTGGGGGATAAATATTAAGTGAGGAAAGTAAGAAATGAAGTGTACTTTCCAATACTTTTAAGTTTTAGCACAGCCATGATGATGAAAGGGTAAAAATATTTAGTGTCCTCCATTAAGGGCTTATTAAGCTTTTTATCCTTTAAGTACTCGAGGACCAACAGGTAGGATGTATGGTATTCTTCTGTGTGCCTCTATATGTCACTACAATCACTGGTAAGTGGATATTACCAAGAGAGAAAATATTATAATAATTAAGAGCTTCCTAACATAGAAATGTCCTTCTTAGCAAGGAAGGACATTCATTATCCTAGGACATGTTAAGGAAGTCCGAGTAGCCACTTATCAATACACTGGAGAGGAAAGTTCTGTATCATTTAAGGGTTTGAGAGAGAGTCTCTTTAACATGAGACTCCATTCAATTATTATCTCTTGTTTATAATAGCTGATGGTGGTAATTTGAATTTAAATTAAAACTCTAGGTGACAGGCCTCTAGACTTACTGTATAATTCTCATCTTTTGTACTCTCTCGTCCTGTTAAACCTGTTTGCACTACCAGGAAACTCTATCCCATTTTGCACACGCCACACCGAATGGACTGGAATGGTCTCTTCTTTCATCCATGTTAACCTCCTCTCCCTCCCAACATCCTCCTAGACTAGCCTCCATCAAGTTCCTGTCACATCGGCTGCTCTGGCCGGCTCTTCTTACTGGCATCTGCCAATCCACAGGTTAACGGTAGAGCTGCCACTTGTCAGCATGTCAGAAAATACACACGTGCTTTATATGAGTGGTTCCCTAATTTGGTAGGCAACTGCCATCCTTCGTCAGCATCCCCCGAGACCATCCAAAAATTTAAAGAAGAGAAGATTGACCTTGCAAACAAAGAGCTGATAGAGAAAAGGGGTTCTAATTTATAAGATTGAACAAATTTTTTTGATATGTCATGGTTCCTCATGAGGAAAAAGCCACATTCAAATCTTTAAGTAATAATAATGAGGAGGGCACAGCAATGGGGATGGGATTCCTCTTTTCTCTTTATATGTATTAACTGATTCATCAATGATAGTCCCGAACTGTATCTATTCCTGTTAAATGTACACATTACCAGCAGTGTTCACAATTTATTTGAAGTGGAGCTATTATAGGTAACTTTTCTGAACAACTGAGGCCTGACCTGTGTATAAATACTGCTTTATCTTTCTGGAATGTATTATACATTAAATTGCTTTCTTCAAATGAAAGTGTTAAATATAAATTTGACATGTCACTGGTTCAGAATTAACATTATAAAATCAATTGATACACTTATCTCATTGAATTACTTATTCCATTTATGGAGCCCCCATCAGCTATCAAAAAAAAAGTTGGGCTCTGAGGCTGTAGGACGTAGTGCAGTGTGGGGAGGTGGGTAGGCTTGCTGGCGCTTACCAGCCAGACCTTGCCCTGATTTGAAACTTTCTATTTTAGACTATCTTTTTGTCAGCCTTCTGGTTTTAACTGTTTTCAAGAGTGCACTCACCTCTAAGTAACCTCCTTCCCCAACTCTTTTTTTTCTTTTTTTTTTTGGCTAGCTTTTCTGTATACAAAATAAAAATGAACATACAGAGCAAGTGTATAAATCAAATGTAAATCTGCTATGAGTGTGTTAAGGTGCTCTCCTTTGAGTAATTGCATAATTTTAGAGCACAAACGCCATCAATTTTAGCTTCTGAGAGACCACACATGCATATATTACTATAGAAATAGATTGGTCAAGGGAGCACAGACCGTAATTGATAATATAGTCGCTATTGCTTCTTGTTTTCATTTGGATTGTGGAAGTATAAATAACATTTATTAAATAAGGATTTTTGGTTTTGTACTCAAAACTTTAGGTTTTATAGCATTCTTCCTTTTTGGGTATAGCTAATGGCTTTACTGATATAACCAAGATGGAAAAATTCTATTCATAGAATTTCAGGGAGGTTGTGCTTACTTTGATAATAAGTAGCTCCCTGAGAATAAGTAGTATTATTTTTCCCAGGCAGCTATGGACAGTGAGGAGGGTGAGGTGGAGGGATGTGTAGTCTTTGGAATGTATCCTGGAGCAAAAGGAAAGGAAAAGCCACTAATACGGCAGAAAGCTGTGAGGTACATGGTCTAAAATCCCCCTCCTCCAATTTTGCCTACAATCCTCAGGAAGCTTGTCATATTCTGAAAATTTTGGGATCAGATATTTTGTGGAATGGGACTGAGCTTCACTTCTGAGATAGAGCCCAAGGAAATAAGGTTAAGAATTTGCAGAAATCACAGAAAGGAGGTTTCTGAACTTAACAGGCCATAATATTGATTGGTCAATACAAATTTACTTAAATTTTTAAGGGAAAGAGAGTCCCCAAATAATTGGTACGTTATATCTAAATAAGAGTTAGCATAAAAGTGAAAGGCTAAATACATTCTTGACAATGGTTTTTAACAGCAAGTTGGCATAAACCTGTAGGCAGGACATAGAGACAGCATTTTCTTTATGTAATATAAATACATGTGGGCTTTTAAAAAAATTACTCCCTTCAGATTGAATTGGTATTTCTGTGGGAGGGGATCTACTAGCCTTTCCTTTCTCACAACTTCTCACAGAGTCTAGTATAGTAGAGTTCAAGGGTACTTAATTAATGTCATTGATTGCCTTACTAACTGAATGACAGCAATAGTAGGTTCCCTGTTTACATGAGTGAACCCAAACATGGAAAGGAGAAAGTTATTGATAAGAGAGCTGGAAAAAAAAAAACACCAGAATAAAAGAATTAGTGAAAAGAAAAAGATATTGAGTACTCGAGATCTATGTAATGGACTTACATAAAAATTAGGGTGAATACCTTAATTTTGATCCACATTGTGACATGTCATTAAGGTTTCAATAAATAAAATATGCCATCCATCAAACAAAAAACAAAATTAAGCAAAATCCAAAACTCTGTGGCTTAACAGAAAAAGGGAGACATTTTAATGTGAGGCGAGCTTAGGTGTTATCCAGTGGAGGTATAAATAGAAACTAAGTCTGTGTTTCTCAAAGTAAGATTCGCAGACCATCTGTATTATAATCACATGACATAGTTGTTAGTATGAGCCCCACTCTAAAACACTAAGTCAGAATTTCTGGAAGAGAGAGCTCAAAAGCCTTCATGTTTAATCTGCACCCCAAATAATTCTGATGTACTCAAGTTTGAAATCACTGTCTTAAAATGTAGATTTCACTGTGGTTTCAGAGTTGATGGATAGGACTGATATTATACAGTGGGAGGAAATACCAAGGTAATAGTTGTAGGTAACCAGACAGGGTGATGTGGCATGAAATCAGCTTTAGAGTAAAGCAGACCAGATTTGACTAGGTGATACTTTGGGCAAGTCCTTTAATTTTCCTGATCTTCTGTCTTCCTTCCTGTTAAAGGCAAGAAAGAGTACTTCTGTAGGATCGTGGTCATGAATAGAGATCATTCGTGTACAGAGCCTGACACATTGTAGGCTCTGATAAGTCATGGCTCTGATCTCAAGGCCTGTGGAAGATTTCCAGGTGCTTAAAGTTTGCAACCCTAGGTGTTGGTGGGGTCTTAAGATGGCTGCCAGGTGGCAGGCTCCTGATGGAAGAAAAGATGTGGAGTGGGCTGCTACCTCCTGGCCTAAACGAAAGTGATGTTGAGTTGAATTCTGAAGATGAAGTCCCATTAGAGAACTCTGGACTTAACTTACAGGAAGATAACAAAGATGAGGCCATTATGAAAACAGAGATCTCAGATTTCCAAACTGATAGACCAAAAAACCTGGGGCAGAGGCAAATGTAAATGCATACAAAGAGTGCCCCTCTGGAATTCCCTTAAATATGTGGCGTAAATTTCAAGAATTGCATAAAAATCATTCTGAACAGAAAAACTTCAACTTCAGGATTCAGAAGGAAGAAAAGAAAACGCTCCAGGAAAGGTAAATTGAAGGATGAAGCAGAGTCTCATAGTGAACAGACCTCAAGTGAAACCCAGTGGAAGGAGCTTACTCAGTATTTTGGAATCAGTGATAGGCTTGACCCCCCTGTTAAAAAGAAAAAAAAAAAAAAAAAAAAAGGACAAGTTGGGTCTTGAAAAGAGCATAGACCAGGCTGTGGAAGAGTGGAATATCAAGAAGGCTGAGGAACTCAGCAACCAGCTAGCTACTCGAGAGCTTGGTGTAAAAATTGCTAAGGAGGTTGCCTGCCACAACTTTGTAAAAGCCGAAAAGGATGCTGAAAATTCACAGGTTGCCTGAAAAAAGAAGAAGCTTGCATGGGGGTTTGAAGCAAAGAAGAAAAACCAAGAGCAACATGGGATATATGTAACTTGCCACAGTTCCTCAAGACATTTCAGTCTTGACTTGGGTTTTTGCTTGAGTCTTCAACTGCTCAATTTACTGGAAGATTTTCCTGCTTATGTTAACTATGTCAGGAAACTAGTGGAAATTGGGAAAACAAGCATAAAATTTGGGAGTTGATTATTAAATCTTTTCAGTTTAAAAAAAAAAAAGTTTGCTACCCTAGATCCCAGAAAACTGCTGGAAAGCACAGAGATCCCACATTTGAAGAAAATGTTTTGTAAACAGGTCCCCTAATCCAGTCCAAACTTCGCCAATATCGTATACATGGAGGACAAATAAGATTCCATAAGAAACTCATGGTCTGAGAGAAAAGGAAATAAAATCTGTCATAGGAACATGGTAGAATAATGCATCCTTCCGACTGCTTTGCATCAGGATATGATCAGAAAGGAAAAGTGTAATTTCCTAAAGAGTGAAAGAAATTATTTTGGCTAAATTTGATGGGCTAGAAAAGATAAACGCTGCAGATAACAAAGAAGCTAAAATTATAGCTCCAAGGAAGTAGGAGACGAACATCAGGTTTTTGTTGTGTAGGTGATTAAATCTCAGAGGAGCATGACAAGAGGACCTGAAGTGAGAAGAAAAGAAATGGTAGGTAAAATCTGTAAATGCTCAGTGTCCCTGTAGCAAATTGGTGCAGTTCTGTGTTTGTTTCTCAGGAAATAACCGTTTCAGGCCTCAGGTCCTGAGAGAATAAGTTAGAGTTGTGCTATCACATCATTGCAAAGGACTTTTGGAAATGGGGAGTGTATTTAATCTTTTTTCTTCTTTAATTTTCAAAGTGAGCTTTTGGATATTTGGATGATTGTCAGAGGAAGATTTTAATTTTTAAATTTTTACAGCTTTTTTTAAAAAATGGGGATTGGGGAGGGGCGTAGTGTCTTAGAGAATCCCAACATCATTGTTTACAGTTTATTATGTAGTTGAGGCTCCAATATTGAATGACTAGAAAGAGAAATATACTGGTAGTAGTTAGATTGCTGGCATCAGGCAATTAACAAAGACAACAAAGATTCTTTATAAATCCGTTGATGTAGATCTCCCCGTCCCCTCAACCAGGTTTATTGAGATGTAATTGACATATAACGTATCAGTTTAAGCTGTACAACCTGTTGATCTGATGCATTCATGTATTACAAAATGATTATCAGCATAATGTTAGCTAAGACCTCCATCACATCACATAATTATTATTTCTTTATTGTGGTGAGAACATTTAAGATCTGCTCTCTTAGGAAGTGCTGAGTATATAATACAGCATTATTAACTATAATCACCATGCTGTATATTAGATCCCCAGAACTTATTCATCTTATAACTGAGAGTCTGTACCCTTTGACCACCATCTGCCCATTTTCCTTCACAGTGTCCCAGCCCCTGGTAACCAACCAGTCTGGTCTTGATTTCTATGAGTCTGGCTTTTTTAGATTGTACATATAAGTGAGATTGTGCAATATTTGACTTTCTCTGTCTGACTTACGCCTTCATGGTTCCTCCATTTTGTGTCAAATGGCGGGATTTCCTTCTTATTTTCCTTCTTATTCACAACTGAGTAATATTCCATTGTATATATACACCACATCCTCCTTATTCTCTCATCCATTGACAGACACTTGGGTTGTTTCCTATCTTAGCTATTGTGAATAATACTGCAATGAACTTGGGATTGCAGATATCTCTTCAAGATATTAATTTCACTTCCTTTGGGATATATCCAAAAGTCAGGTAGTTGGATCGTATGGTAGTTCTATTTTTAAACTTTTTTTTTTTGAGGAAACTACTATTTTCCATAGTGGCTGTCCCAACTTACATTTCCACCAACAGTGTCTAAGGGTTTCCTTTTCTTAATACCTTCACCGGACCTTGTTGTCTCTTATTTTTTTGATGACAGCCATTCTAACAGGTGTGAGGCAGTATCTCATTATGGTTTTGATTTGCACTTTCCTGAAAATTAGTGATGTTGAGCACATTTTCACATATCTGTTGGCCATTTGTATGGTTTCTTAAAAAAATGTCTATTTCAATTTCTCTGCCCTTTTAAAATCAAATTGTTTTTTTTCTTATTGTGTTGTATGAGTTCTTTATAGATTTTGGATATTAGCCCCTTATCAGATATATGATTTGTGAATATTTTCTCCCATTCCACAGGGTGCTTTGTTGAATGCCAATTTTGTTGATTGTTTCTTTGCTGTGCAGAAACTTTTTTTGTGCAGAAACTTTTTAGTTTGATATAGTCCTACTTATTTATTTTTGCCTTTGTAAGCTTTGCTTTTGGTGTCAGATTTAAAAAAAAAAAATTACTGCCAAGACCAATGTCAAGGAGTTTTTCCCCCCATATTTTCTTCTGGGAGTTTTACAATTTGGATCTTTAAGTCTTTAATACATTTCAAGTTAATTTTTGTCTGTGCTGTAATATGGAAATCCAATTTCATTCTTTTGCATTTGATTTTCCAGTTTCCTCAATGGCATTTATTGAAGAGAATATCCTTTCCCCCTGAGTATTATTGTCTCCCTTGTCAAATATTAGTTGACTGTATGTGCAAGAATTTATTTCTGGGCTCTGAAATCTGTTCCATTGTCTATGTGTTTATTTTTACACCAGTTTCATACTGTTTTTATTACTAAAGCTTTGTAGTATGGTTTGAAATCAGGAAGTGTGATACCTCTGGCTTTGTTCTTTCTCAGGCTTGCTTTGGCTATTTGGGGTCATTTGTGGTTGCATAGAAACTTCAGAATTGCTTTTTCTATTTCTGTGAAAAATGGCATTAGAATTTTCATGGAGGGGTGCCTGGGTGGCTCAGTGGATTAAGCAGCTGCCTTTGGCTCAGGTCATAATCTCAGGGTCCTGGGATGGAGCCCCGCATCCGGCTTTCCACTCAGTGGGGAGCCTGCTTCCCCCTATCTCTCTGCCTGCCTCTCTGCCTACTTGTGATCTCTCTCTCTGTCAAATAAATAAATAAAATCTTAAAAAAAAAAAGAATTTTCACAGAATCGTGGAATCTGATTTTTTAAAAAAAATAATGCCATCCAAAAAATAGATTTAACAGTACTACTCAAGAAGCTTTTTAATGACAATGCTTCTGCCCAGTGCTAGGATTGATTTTTAGCTTAAACTTGAACCTGAGTCCTTTCAGAAACAAAGCAAAAGACAAAAAACCCTCTTTCTATTGTTAATAAAGAAGAAACCACTAGTAGAAAAAACAAAGGGAGGGAGAACTGTGGACCAAAGAACTCAATAAGGAGGTCCTTCCTCAGTTTATGTCCACCTGACAGTTCAACAGATCCCACTGAATATGGGCTAACATTCCTTAGAAATCAGTTCCTGAGAATTTTATTATTTATGCTATTAACAACAGACAATCTGGTAATTGTAGATTTCCATGGGAAAAATGCAAGACATCCAAAATCAAATGATCAGAATGAAAAAGGAACATCCTAGATTAGTCTAGAAGAAAATCATTCATTTGGCCATACCTGACCAAAGGTTGTCACCGATTGCTAGGAATCAGATATTTAGAATACATGCTCCATGATATTACTAAGCACCTAGTAGATACCAAACACAAGTGGAAGAGTCAGTGGTTAATTAAAACATAGCCAATGTTACCAAAGAGTCTAAGGAAGTAGAATTCCACATATTGTGTGTTTGTTTGTGTGTGTGTCTGTGTATGTATGCACATGTGTATTAAATATGAGCTTAACGTGTTCTAAACTATAAATTGTCGTTATTTTGTAGAATAAACAGTCATTCTTGGTTAATCTTTTCACTGTATTTCTTAATAAATTGCAAGACTATGCTTTTGAGAAATAGCTAAAAGAGGCCCATTTACCTGGTTTTTGAGTCTGGATAGCAGTGACTCATTATGACCAGCCCACCTGTTATATCCTCTGAGGAACATGGCTCAAGCAGGCTCATTTGAAGCTGAAAGTGCTATAGATTTTGAACAAAGACACATTATTCCTTTAAAATAAGGAAAAAAATCACTGTGAATGGTTGTGCAGTAAAAAGCGATGCTAAATACAATAGATAAAATAGTTATTAACTTCCCTTTAAGAGTTTTCAACAAGAATCTAAATCTTCTTTTTATGGCAGAGAATCCAATTTTTTCATAAAGTGTATCATTATCATTTGGGCATAATTCATTGGCAGGGAATGATTCTTCACACAGATACTGGCGATAATATAGCATTTACATTTTTCAGAACTTTATGTTTAAAAAATGAATAACGGGTAAGAACAGAATCCTAATGTGTCTCTACCTTCGCTGAGACACCAATCCCTCTCTGGCATGACTTCTCTGTGCCAGCTCAGGCTCAAAGAGCCAGTTTGATATTTTTAAAAAGCATCTCGTCTAACCTCATCTCACCTAATGCTTCAAAGGTGACTCTTTCAAGCTCAGTTACATCTTCTTGGTGGTTTTTGGCATTTTTGGTGGAGGACGTTTGCTTTATTTTGACATATGGTATATCATATGCAAAGGCACAGTATGGACTTCAATCAAAAGGCCTTGACTTGTTCCTTCTAAAGCTAGATAGTATCCTAAACCGGGCAGCTATAGTCATGCTTTTATGTTTTCCACCGGGCTTGGAGGGGAGGCAAGGGACCAGCTTGACTATTAATATATACATATATAATACATACGAGTTCAAAAGCCTTCAGTTAGTTCTCTCTCCCCAGATTCATACAAATGGAGTCACCTGCGAGAGCAGCACCTTTAATGGCTTTCCATAATGATTAATTGCTGAGCAACAAAGGCTTTCCCAAATCCTCTGCAAGAACATTCTTGCTGGCTTACAATTAATGCATCTCCTTTGACAAAGTCACTAGCAGGAAGAGGGGGAAAGAGCTTATTTTAAATGGCGAACATACCTCTATTTGTCATAAGCCCAAGCTAAGCTTTTCACAGCTGCTTTTCATTTTCTTTGTCTCCAGCCCAATAACCTCTAAACAAGGGAAATCTCTCTTTAGTGATGACGTGACTGAAACACAAAGGGTTAGCTTTTTGAAACATTCCAACCCAACCTCCTGCCTTTCTTTTAAATACTAAGCATGAGGTCATAAATTAGAAAATGCATAGATTTTCAGTTATAATCCCATTTATTAAGGTCTGACAGAATAACTCCATCTAGTTAAATCTAGTTGCAGTGCAGTAGATTTATTAAAGGGAACTGTAATGCATCTCGTTAAAAGAAGAGCTGGGCACATCTACTATATTGAGAGTTAATGGTGATTTAGCGGAAATGTACAGAACATTTATTTTTCCTTCTGACTTTATGTCATTTTTGAAAGCCTCAAAAATAATAAACTATAAAATGTAATTTTTCTCTCTAAAAGATTGTCTTGTGGGTTGGGTATTCCTCACTATCTAGAATGCATTACTGTACAAATTTTGCAGGTACGCATATCTCTGTTATGGCAGAACTCTTGATAACAAGGAAACAAATTGCAACAAGTCCACATACTGTGGAGTCAGAGGTGTTCTTCAATTACTTTCTGATCTAGGCTCTCCCGTAAGAGCGTGAAGTCTTGGTCCTTTGGCTCTTGTATAACTATTAATAGAAAGATCATTTTTAAAAAAAATTTTGCCAAGAATGAAAAAAAAATCTGCCACGCTGCAAATGTTGTAATGTCACATTGACCATTCATCTAGGAATGCTTTTCCTAGGCATTAAGATCGTTCAATGGTGTATGCCCAAAGTATATCCAATAAATGTGAAAAAACATATTCACTGCATTTTGTAAACATGAAAAAAATTACTGGCTTCAAAGACTACTGTATGCCACAGTGGTCAACTGTTTGACTAGGCAAGCATCTGTGAGCAGGAAACCCAATGTTTTCTGCATCTGTAGGATCTAGTCTAATTGGCATGTGGCAGTCATTCATCCATATTGGTCAAATCAGTGATGGAATGATTGAAAAAGTTGATGGGAAATTTTTTTTAAACTCTAAGGTCTCTTTACATTTTTAGCTGATTTAAAAGAAAGTATCAGTAATAGGGAGAAACAGTATACTAATGTCAGTCATTGGGAAGGCAGTAATTTGTCAGTTCCTCCATGTGAATTGTCCGCCCGTGATTTATGGACACTGCCTTTGGGCTTTCCGGCTGCCTTTTTTTTCTTCTACACAATGTATCCTTCTCCTTTACTTCCGTGCTTTAGGAGCTGGCTTTCCAATTATGGTCCACCTTTGTTATTTCCTCCTTCGTTAGCATGGTGGAGTGTTAATTGTATTTTAATGACTTCTTTTCATTTTTATGTCTTCTGTTCATTGCCCTAAATCAAGAAGGGATCCTTGCTTCACTGAAAGGAAAATCTTCAGTAGAATGACGACAATAAATAGTTTATTTACTTTATTTTTCTTAAACAGAGATATAATTTGACCTGAATAAAGATGAAATATTTCCATTAGATTTTAAAAGTTAAGGTCACAAGAATGAAGATTTAAAAAAAAAAAAAAAAGGTAAGTCAAGTGGGAAATACATAAGAAGAATCAATTCTTATGGGCATTAACTGTCCCGGTAAATGCACTTTGCTCTTTCATTCCCTGTTTGTGGCCAGTTTACAGAATAGAGACAAGTAGGTTAAAGCAACACCCACAATTTAAATATTTTTGTAAATTCACTCACTCATTTCACAAGCCGCAAAGATTGCTACCATTTGTTGGTGAATTACTATGTGTTAGTCTTTGTGGTAAGGACTTGACCCATATCAGCACACATTTAATCTTCATAGCAACTCTAGGAATTAGACAAAATCTCCATTTTACAGATGTGAAAACTGAGATTTATAGGGCCTAAGATCATATAGCTTCTTAATGGCAGAGCTATGTGGCTCCAAAATCCATGCTTGTAAATGAATACTCCTCCATGAATTTCATGAACACTACTCACCTGCTCTCTCACAGGACACCAACTATTTGGGGCACAGCCTTCAATTAATCATTAAGGCTAGTTTGAATTTATATCTTGATTTTATTTTACTCATTCTTTTTTTTTTTTTTTTTTTAGGGATTTATTTATTTGAGAGAGAGAGAGAGAGAGAGAGAGAACAAGCAGCAGGGTTGGGGAGAGGAGACACAGACTCCTCACTGAGCTGGGAGCCCAATGTGGGACTCAATCCCATGACCCTGGGATCATGACTTGAGCTGAAGGCAAACGCTTAACCACCTGAGCCACCCAGGCACCCTTTACTCATTCTATTATTATTTTTTAATCCTGTAAGGAGAAAATAGTTAAGATTATGTGTTAGGCTACATTAATAATATCTATCCATAACACAGCTGTGACCACAAATCTTCAGAGGCTAAACAACTCTGGCAAGTCTACCATATGTCTACAGGTTTCTTCCCTCTCCAAAGCGACTCTCTTATTCATGCTCTTCTCTTCTCTCTTTTTTTTTTTCCACCCCCTGCCATATGATATACCCTGACCCAGATGATAAAGCTGTTAAACTGAAATATGATACAGACTCATTTTCTTTTAGGAAATCAGTACAACTGGAACTCCCTCACCTCCTGTCATGAATCCTACTGCCCTTCCTGTCCCTGGAATTTGTACTCTCTCCTTTTACAAAGGATGAAACAATCTGCCCTTGTCAAGGATTTTTTTCCATTTGTGTCCTGGATCCAGATGACACTTGTCTTTTCCAAGACTTTCCTCCTGAGTTTATCCTTTCTCTCCTGCCTCAAAGGTTTCTTCCCTTTTACTGAATTGTCATTAGTGTACAGACATGCTTGTATCTTTCAACTTAAAAAAGAATCCTCAGGGCACCTGGGTGGCTTAGTTGGTTAAGTGTCTGCCTTCAGGTCAGGCCCTGATCCTGGGACTGGGTCCTACACCAGGCTCCCTGCTTGGTGGGGAGTCTGCTACTCCCTCTGACACTCGGCCCTGCTTATGCTTGCCATCTCCCTCACCCTCTCTGTCTCTCTCACCCTCCTCAAAATAAAATCTTAAAAAAAAAAAAAAATAAATGAGAAAGAATCCTCTCTCTAGTCCTTATTTGCCTTCAGCTCTCCTTCTCAAAACTCTGCTCACCACTAAAAAACTTCTTGGGTTTTCTGTAGTAATGGACTCTATTTGTCACTATTCATTCCCTCCATACCCATCAGACTTTTCTTACCTGCAGTGCATTGAGGCTTCATTTGACAGGATGACCAATGAAGTCCATTTCTCAAATCTGGTGATTGCTTTCTCTGATGCTGACCTGCCAGCAGCATTTGACATACTTGACCATTCCCTCCTTTTTGAAGCACTTTCTTCTAGCTTCCATGACATCCATTTTTCTTCATTTTCTCTTCCTAGGCAGTCACCCATTCTCTGTCTCCTTTGCCTTCTCCATTAGATCTTTGAATGTTGAGCTGACTGTAGGCTTTTCCATCTGCATGTCCACATGAGACAATTTCATGGCTTGTATACCCTCCAATATCTCTAGCCCTACTTAACATATGTATATATCTAATAAATACCTCAAACTTATATTTTTTTCTACTCTTTGTTTCTATGATTTTGACCTTTTTCTTTTCTCTCTCTCTCTTTTTTTTAGATTCCATGATTAAATGATACATGCAGTATTTCTCTTTCTCTGTGGCTTACTTCACTTAACATAATGCCCTCAAGGTTCATCTGTGAATATTACAAATGACAGGATTTCCTTCTGTTTTAAGGCTGAATAATGTTCCATTGTGTACATACACTACATTTTCTTTATTCATTCTTCCGTCAGCAGACATGTAGGATGTTCCCATAGTGTGGCTATTGTGAGTAATGCTGCTATGAACATAGGAGCACAGAAATCTCTAGAAGATCTTGATTTCCTTTCCTTTAGATAGACACCTAGAAGTAGAATTGCTGGATTATTTGATAGTTTACTTCTAATTTCTTAAGGAATCTCCATGTTCTTTTCTATAGTAGATGTACCAGTTTACATTCCCACCAATAGTGTAAAAGAGTCCCCTTTTCCCCGTATCTTCACCACCACCTATTGTCACTTATCTTTTTGATAATGGACAGGCATGAGGTGATATCCCTTTGATGTTTTCTTTGGAAAAGAAAAACATCCATTTAGGTCCTTTGCACATTTTAAAATTGGGTTATTTGGGTTTTTTTTTTTTGCTATTGAGTTGTATGAGTTTTTTTTTTTTTAATACTAACCCTTATTAGATATGTGGTTTATAAATATTTTCTTCTATTACTAGGTTGGTTTTTTACTTTATTGATGACTTCTCTTTCTGTGAAGAAGCTTTCTAGTTTGATGAAGTCCTACTTGTTTATTTTTGCTTTTGCTGAGTTTGTTTTGGTGTCAAATAAAAAAAAAAAAACATCATCAAGTCTGATGTCAAGGAGCTTACTGCCTATGTTTTCTTCTCAGAGTTTTACAGTTTCAGGTCTTACATTCAAGTCCTTACTCCATTTTTAGTTGATTTTTGTGTATGGTGTAAGGTAGTGGTTTTTTCATTCTTTTGTGGTTGTCCAGTTTCTATGTTGAAGAGATTGGATGTTCTTGGTTCCTTTGTCAGAAATTAACTGACCATAAACACACGGGTTTATTTCTGGGCTCTTTTATCTGTTCTACTGACATTTTTATGCCATTTCCACATTGTTTTGATTATAATAAGTGGTAATATTGTTTGAAATCAGGAAGTGTACTGCTTCTAGTTTTGTTCTTTCTCAGAATTGCTTTGGCTATTCAGGGTCTTTTGTGGTTCCATATACATTTTAGGATTGTTTTTCTATTTCTGTGAAAAATGCCATTGAAATTTTTATGGGAATTGCATTGGATCTTTAGATCATTTAAAGTAGTATGGAGATTTTTAACAGTATTAATTTCTAACCCATGAGCATAGAATATCTTTCTATTTATTTGTGTCTTCAAAAATACAGAATGGCTGATGGATAAAAAATAAGACCCAACTATCTGTTGCTTATAAGGGCCTCAACCCAGCTTTAAGGACACACAGATTGAAAGTGTAGAGATTAAAAAAGTATTCCATGCAAATGGAAACCAAAAGAAAAACAGGGGTAGCTATACTTATATCAGAACAAAAAAAAACAACAACAACAACAGATTTTAAGCCAAAGGCTGTAATAAGAGACAAAGATGGTCTTTATACAATGATAAAAGGGTTAATTCATCAGAAGGACATAGCAATTGTAAATATTTCTGCACCCAACATAGAGTACCTAAATATATAAAACAAATATTAATATATCTGAAGGGGGAAATAGATAGCAATATAATAGTAGGGGACTTCAATACACCACTTTCAACAATGGATAGATCATCCAGACAGAAAATCAATTGGAAACATTGGCCTTAAACTACATGTTAGATCAGATGGACTTAACAGATATTTACGGAACATTCCATCCAACAGCAACAAAATACAAATTCTTCTTAAGGAACCTCCCCTAGAATAGATTATGTTAGGCAACAAAATAAGTCTATGTAAATTTAAGAAGTCTGAAGTCATATCAAGCATCTTTTCCAACCATAATGGCATGTAACTAGAAATCAGTTACAAGAAAACTGGAGAATTCGCAAATATGTGGAGATTAAACAAATCCTCCTGAACAATCAATGGGTCAAAGAAGGAATCAAAAGAGAAATAAAAATACATCTTGATGCAAATGAAAATGGAAATACAACATACCACAGTTAATGGAATGCAGTAAGATCAGGTCTAGCAGGAAATTTTATAGTGATAAATGCCTACATTAAGGAAATGGAAAGATCGCAAATAAACAAGCTAACTTCATACCTCAAAGAACTAGAAAAAGAACAAACTAAGCCCAAAGTAACTAGAAAGAAGGAAATTAACAAAGGTCAGAGGGGAAATATATGAAACAGAGACTAAAAAGATAATAGGAAAGATCAAAGAAACTCAGCTTTTTAAAGAAAAATTTGCCATTTTTTAAGAAAGATTTTATTTATTTAAGAGAGCTCACACATATGTATGTGGGGGGAGGGGCAGAGGGGAGGAGAGAAAGAGAGAGAACCTGGAGCAGACTCCACACTGAGTACAGAGCCCAGATTGGGGCTTGATCTCAGAACCCGGGGATCATGACCTAAACTGAAATCAAGAGTTGAATGTTCAACCAACTGAGCCACCAGGTTCCCCCTGTTTTTTTTTTTTTGTTTGTTTGTTTTTATTTATACATATATAGAGAGAGCACACATAAGTGTGGGTGGGGTGTGGGATGGGGGTTGGGATGGAGGGTGGGGGTGGAGAGGCAGAGGGAGAGGGAGAGGGAGAGAGAGAATCTTAAGTGGGCTTCCACTCTCAGCACGGAGCCAACTTGCAATTCAGTCTCATGACCCTGAGATCATGGCCCTAGCTGAAATCAAGAGTCAGACACTTAACTGACTGAGCCACCCATGTGCCCCAAGGGCTGGGTTTTTGAACAAGAGAAACTATGAGCTAGACTTATCAAGAAAAAAAGAGGACTCAAATAAACAAAATTATAAAAATTATAAATAAAAGAGGAGACATTACAACTGATACCACAGAAATCAGAAGAGACTACTGTGAACAATTATATGCTAACAAATTGGATAAATTCCTAGAAACATACAACCTACCAAGACTTAATCATAAAGAAATAGAAAATCTGAACAGATTAATTTTTAGTAAGGAAATCAGATCAGTAATCATAAACCTCCCACAAAGAAAACCCCAGGACCTGAAGGCTGCACTAGTGAATTCTATCAAATATTTAAAGGAGAATTAATACCCATCCTTCTCAAACTCTTCGAAAAACTAGAAGAGGAAGAAATACTCTCAAACTAATTTTATTATGCCTGACCTGATACCAAAACAAGGCAAAGACATTACAAGAAAAAACTACAGGCCAATATCCCTGATAAACAAAGATGCAAAAATCCTTAACAAATTATTGGCAAACTGAATTCAGCAATGTATTAAAAGGATCATTCGCCACAATTAAGTGGGATTTGTTCCAGGGATGCAAGGATGTTGCAATACCTGCAAATTGTGATACATGACAATTAACAAAATAAAGGTAAAAAATCACATGAATCTCGATAGACACAGAAAAAGAATTTGACAAAATTCAGTATGCTTTTGTGATAAAAGCTCTCAACAAGCTGTGTACAGAAAGAGTGTACCTCAACATAATAAAGGCCATATATGACAAACCTATAACTGAAACCATTTTCAATGGTGAAATGCCAAAAACTTTTCCTCAAAGATTAGATCTCCATATCCAATATATCCATCAGAACAGTTCTTGGTTCTATCTCCAAACTATATTATTTCCAATATTCTCAATCATGATCACTATCACTTTAGACCAAGATACTACTGTTGTGACTCCCTCAATGTTGCAGGACCTCATTGGTCGGGTCCTGTATTTCTGTAGTCTTGTCTTCTCTACAAATGACTTCTTGCATTTACCCATTTAAATAATTTCTCAGAACAAAGGAATTCTTCCTTTAAGTTACAGGAACAGATGTTCCTCTTAGAAATAAACACTACTTTTTATTCCATGAGAGATTCAGGTATGGATTTCTTTGTAGATGCCCCATGATTAGTACAGTTATTTTATAAATTACCATCAAGATCAAGCCATCAAAGAGCACAGGGAACAAGTGTCTTCAGTTTTTTTATTCTTGGGGAAATAGACTTAGGTTTCAAATACTTTATATGCAAATGAGATTGTTATTATGATTTCTTTGCTGTGCAAAATTGAGAAGCAAGCTTATGTTAGCAGGTTCCTGTTTAAAGGCCAAGAACACAGTCCACTGACTATAATGAATCTTTGTGCATTACCATGATTGTCAATAAACAAAAGGCAAGCCACCATTTCTGTGATCGTAATGTTCCCCTATTTCATTTGGTTCTTACAAAAACAACAGGTGAATCGATCTGTCTCTATTTTTGCTGTCTGACCACATTTGTAAACAATTAGAACCAGACTCATTTTTATTATTTATAAATAACAATTTTATTAATAATTCATTATTTTAGCTTATGGATGAGAAAAGCCACGTGGCTTAGAGACTAAACAAGAGAGGAAATTAAGGGTCTGCATTGTACCTGATGTGTGTCTTCATTAGTTAATGTTCTGTTTTGCTTCCTGAAATGTCTTCTGATAGATGTCAAATCAATAACACTTAAAGCATAAGAGAGCCCAAAGACTAAATAAACAATTCAGAGAAAAAAAAGATTCATATGAGACAACTGGGTTCCAAGCATATTAAGCGGAAGTGATAGTTGTTAACTTGGTTATGGTATGGAAATTAGGTTAATAGGGATTCTGAAGATGACCATTGGTAACACCCTCACTGGAGTTTGTAGATTAGGGTCCTAAGAAGTCTTCTTCCTCCTCCTTCTTCTCCTTCTCCTTTTCCTTCTCCATTTCCATCTCCATCTCCACCTTCTCCTCCTGCTCCTCCTCCTCTTCCTCCTCTTTCTCCTTCTCCTTCTTCTCCTTCTTCCTCTTCCTCTTATTTATCCCTTCTTCCTCCTCCTCCTCCTCCTCCTCTTCTTCTTCTTCTTTAGAAGTCTTCTAATCAGTGTCCCTCTGCCAGTGCACATGCATATGACAGATATGACTGTGTATTCTGGGGCCCATCACTCCTTCTGTTTCTCAGTTCTTGGATTCATCTCTTGTTTGGCCTCCTCATCCTTCCCAGATCTTGGACATTACTAACTTAGTGACTCCCACTTTACTACTATATTTACTCCTCTGTGTACTCAGTTAAAAGCACTGGAGGAAGAGAAGTTGAGAAGAAGAAAGTGTTAACACTGTGAAGTTTCATTTGACTACTTCTCTATGTATAATGAAAAGCACTTGCAACTTTTGATGTGAATTGCTGAAATTGAATTGTGGTTACAATTCCCTAGCAATATGTCTGTTAAGTGAGGAAGACCTATGTTGTTGTTTCTTGGCAAACCGGCTAACTGGAAGGCAATTTTATCAAGTAGGGTGTAGCACTTGTGCTAACAGAAGAGGTATTTTGCAAGTCTGATCATAATGATAGGTATTTAATATATTAAAGGATACATACAATATTTATGGTTATTTTTGAATTATTTTTATAAATTATTTACTATATTGGCCTCACTAAAAATTCATTACTAGCTTCTTGGTGAGGATGGCATTTTTTATACACACTTTTGGCCTACTCCACACTGTTAAAATATAAGCTAGTTATGTTGTAAGTTATTTTTAAAAAGCATCATGGCTATTTTGGTTTCAAACTCCTCCAGTGCTGACTAGGAGGATCTCGGTTGTTTTTAACATTTTTTTTTTCTTTTTAAAGAGATATATAATAATTCATTTTATTAGTGGTTAGTGTAGAATTTTTCTTGCCTTTCAGGACTGGAGAAAATCCCTGAGGGCTAGATTAAGGCATTCATATGGCATGGTGAGATGTGTGTGTGTGTGTGTTGTTGTTGTTGTTGTTGTTGTTAAATTTGCACTTAAGCAGCCAGTACACAGGGAAATGAAAATTTAAGTGTTCTTCTTGAACTCTTATGTTACAGAAAAATGAGCATGGAAGTTTTCTCTGTTCCAGGTAGTAGGTGAGGGGTGGTGCCTGAGAAAAATTATTTGGCTTACATCCTATTTGGAGCAAAACCTTTGAGAAAATAATGTATGGAGACACTTGAACCTCTCCTTTATGCTTTATGCCCCCAAAACTCTCATAATAACCACCTTGCATTCCTTTTCTCTAAACTAACTCTTTTCTCGCTGATCGTTGAGAATATTTTTGCTACTTACCTGTTTGGTTCTGTTAACTATTTTACTTCCTTGGTTAAAAAAAAAAAAATTCTCTTTGCTATTATTCAAGCAAGTCATTTACAGAGATGATACTGTCTCTTATTATAACCTGTGATTCCCAGGCTGGTCTGTGAGAGAGTACATGAAATTACAAAGGCACTTAATGTATGTATTTCCCCTCCCCTGTAGGTGTGTGTGTGTGTGTGTGTGTGTGTCTGTCTGTCTGTCTGTCTATGTGTCTGTGTATGTCTGTGTTTTCCTGGGCTTTACCCCATTTCCCAGGTAATTCTTATATAAAACATTGTGCAAAAACCCCTCTAAATAATGTCACATTCCAAACCACCACATTTGACCCTTACAGAAAGATGAAGGATGTTCTCAGTTAACTGATGGGTCTGGTTTTCAGATAGTAAAGGTTCTTTATGGGGGTTGTGAAGAGACAGAATTTTTTAATCTTTATGTATGAATATCTCTTTTATGAGTTCTCCCTTATAGGATATTCCTGTGGGTTTGGGGTATTAAAATAAGACTAGGTCACTCTAGCTTATGAGGACACGCCAAAATGAGCTTAGGGTCCAGGAGAAAGGAGACAGGGAATAGAAGTGAAGTGGACTTTCATTTGCGGGACAGGTCTTGGGTTAGAGTAGACAGAGCAGATAGGGTCCTCCTGGCTTTCACAAGGTTCAAAGAATGAAATCCTGGCTAGTGATAAAGTGTTTCTTTGCTTGGAGGACATCATCTTCATTGCAAACACTGCTGTGTTATTGCTAGTGCAGCTAACTTCATGGAAGACAGTGGGATGCAGCTGGTGGAGTTAGGGTTCTGCTTCAGGTCCCTAGGAGACATGATTAACCAAGAATGCTATAGAGAGAAAATGTGTGTGTTGTGGTTCATAATAAAGGCCCTGGGGTGCTTCTAAGTGAGTCACTATCCTGGGAGACCCTTGACCTTTTTGACCTGACACATCACATTAAAAAACAAAATAAAAATAACCAGATCCAAACCTGTTATTAAAAAAAAAAAAATCTAGGTTATGAGTATTAAAAAGCCTTTTTAAAGTCTTGACCTTGATATGTGCTCCTGGATCTTCACTGTGGACTCTCAACTCTTTAATTTCTAAAATGTAGTTTTGTTGGGGTTCTGTTTGAATCTGTGTTGACTATGAGAGCCTCAGCACTGTACATGCTCAAAGCAGGTCCAACTGCTAAAATGTGGTCTTCACCACGGAGAGAAATGAAGCCCTGTAGATCCTTTCCAGGCATTAGCAGGCCTGTGGATGGCTTCATGAACTCTCACAGAAGGATGGTTTAACCCACATTCATCCTATTTAACTTGACCATTTAAAGGGCTGACCTTTTTATAATGTAGCAACTTGAACAGATTCCACATCTCTTTTATGGTTGAACTGCTTTCTTTCTAACTTGTTATTTTTTTATGTGTGGAAGGCTTTAGACAAGATACTGAGAAGCTCATCACACTAAAGGGAGATTAATTAACGTCAGTGGAAAATTCACAGAGAAAATAAAAGCAGCAAGCAATAGAATCACATAGGCTAGATCTAGAAGCCCATTGGGAATAAGCCCAGGAAACTTAATGCCTTCAGGACGGTCTAGCAGATCAAGGGAGGGAGAATAAAAAGTTGAATCTAAGTTAAAAGAGAAATTCCTCATTGCTAACTCAAAATTCTGCATTCAGAAAATCCTAAAGGACCAGACATCCAACAGAGTCAAATCCCTTTGCTTTTTTTTCTTTTTTCTTTATGTTGAACTAGATTTTTGTGATGACGTAGCATGTTATATGGCAGGCATCCAAGGAAGCCTTTCACAGGTGGGCCTAGGGCTTGAAAGTATGGTTTGGTGGCCTTAATAGCACAAGGATGAGTGTTCTTTTGGGTGAAGCCAGGAGAATCATCAAGCACTTAGAAGATGTTGGGTGTATAGCAATTGTAGATTCTTTGGCTCACTGCTCTCTTTTGAGTGTCTAATGGCCTCTATCTTCTTGATCTACTCTTTGCTTGATTAGAGACTTTGGTCATGTGACAGGCACAGAGGACCAGCATTAATGAGAATAACTCAAAAGGCTGAATCTAACAAGATGTCTAACATTTTAAAATTTTCCTGCAATCTCTGATTATGCTTGCCATTTGTTGATTACGTATTTTCCAAGGTCTAGGATATAAAAAGAATCACCCGTTTTCCAAATGGTCATTTGACCGTGAGGGGTTCTGGTAGAAACCCCAAAAGACTTTTGTGCATATTATGTGGATTGCTGTGGGAATGTCAAGTGTTTGTGGTCCTTTTGGTAGCATAGCAACAGTTCCAGGCATGACTGTTTTTGGCACACTCAGGAGAAGAGTGTGCTCAGTGCTCTTTTATAGGACGGTGATGTCTATAAACCGGTCTTACTGAGGTCTGCCCTTGACTAATTATACTGTGGGCGGGGCTGATCACATGGAAGCATTCCTTTCTTGTTGCCTTAAGAATAAAGTGTTTAAGGGTTTTATTATTATTTATGTCCACACACATAAAACACATGTTATGGTATTAAGATAAAAGGTATCCTCTTATATTTCATTTAAGAGGTTAGTTCCAAAAATGATTAAATATTACTGAAAAAGGAGATCTTTCCATCCATTGACATGATTGTCTGGACAATAGCTTATAGGTATTGGCTTAATTTGCTCCACTCATCTCCCCTCAACAGTCATTTTCTTTCTCTTTCTTTTTCTTTCTTTCTTTCTTTCTTTCTTTCTTTCTTTTCTTTCTTTCTTTCTTTTTTAAGATTTTTATCTATTTATTTGACACAGAGAGACACAGCAAGAGAGGGAACACAAGCAGTGTGAATGGGAAAGGGAGAAGCAGGCTCCCCACACAGCAGGGAGCCCAATGCTGGGCTTGATGCCAGCACCCTGGAATCATGACCAGAGCCAAAGTTAGATGCTTAACGACTGAGCCACCCAGGTGCCCTTCAACAGTGATTTTCTATTGAAGAGACTGTCTTTTTTCCACTGTATATTTTTTCCTGTTTTGTCGAAGATTATTTGACCCTAGAGTTGAGGGTCCATATCTGGGCTCTCTACTCTGTTCCACTGGTCTATGTGTCTGTTTTTGTGCCAGTACCATGCTGTCTTGGTGATCACAGCTTTGTAGTAAAGCTTGAAATCAGGCAACGTTTTATTTATTTATTTATTTCCAGCATTTCCTCTTCAATAAATGGTGCTGGGAAAATTGGACAGCTATGTGTAGAAAAATGAAACTCAACCATTCTCTTACACCATACACAAAGATAAACTCAAAATGGTTGAAAGACCTAAGTGTGAGGCAGGAATCTATTAAAATCCTAGAGGAGAACATACACAGTAATCTCTTTGACAATGGCCACAGCAACTTCTTTCAAGATATGTCTCCAAAGGCAAAGGAAACAAAAGCAATAATGAACTTTTGGGACTTCATCAAGATCAAAAACCTCTGCACAGCAAAGGAAACAGTCAACAAAACAAAAAGGTAACCCACGGAATGGGAGAAGATATTTGCAAATGACACTACAGACAAAAGGCTGATATCCAAGATCTATAAAGAACTCCTCAAACTCAACACACACAAAACAGATCATCACATCAAAAAATGGGCAGAAGACATGAACAAACACTTCTCCAAAGAAGACATACAAATGGCTAACAGACACATGAAAAGATGTTCATCATCTTTAGCTATCAGGGAGATTCAAATCAAAACCATATTGAGATATCACCTTACGCCAGTTAAAATGGCAAAGATTAACAAGACAGGAAACAACAAGTGTTGGAGAGGATGAGGAGAAAGGGGAACCCTCTTACACTGTTGGTGGAAATGCAAGTTGGTGCAGCCACTTTGGAAAACAGTGTGGAGATTCCTCAAAAAATTAAAAATAGAGCTACTCTATGACCCTGCAATTGCACTACTGGGTATTTACCCCAAAGATACAGATGTAGTGAAAAGAAGGGCCATCTGTACCGCAGTGTTCACAGCAGCAATGGCCACAGTTGCCAAACTGTGGAAAGAACCAAGATGCCCTTCATCGGACGAATGGATACAGAATATATGGTCCACATATACAATGGAGTATTATGCCTCCATCAGAAAGGATGAATATCCAACTTTTGTATCAACATGGATGGAACTGAAGGAGATTATGGTGAGTGAAATAAGTTAAGCACAGAGAGTCAAGTAACATATGGTTTCACTTACCTGTGGAGCATAAGGAATAACACAGAGGACATTGGGAGGAGAGGAGAAGTGAGTTGGGGGAAACTGGAAGGGGAGATGAACCATGAGAGACTGTGGACTCTGAGAGACAAACTGAGCATTTTGGAAGGGAGGGGGTGAGAGGGTGGGTGAGCCTGGTGGTGGATATTAAGGAGGGTATGGATTCCATGGAGCACTGGATGTGATGCATAAACAACGAATGCTGGAACACTAGGCTAACTACGTTGGGACTGATTTGATTCAGCTTGACAAGTATAGTTTGTGAAATTGTGGTAGGTAAGAGGTTGCTCTCCGTTTCCCTAGGTACTTTATTTTTTTTTTATTAAGTTTTTATTTTAATTCCAATATAGTTAACATACAGTGTTAAATTGGTTTCAGTACAATACAGTGATTCAACACTTCTGTACCTTATCCCATCCTCATCATGATATGTGCATGTACTTTTCTTTCACATCATCTCTAGGTACCTTAAATTATATTTGGAATTCTTTGGGGGAAGTCAGAACTCCAAGAACCCAATTTAAAACTCAAGAACCTGGTAGATGTGGTATAGACAGCAGTATTACTTGGGGACTTACTTTGCCCAGCCCACACGACAAGTCAGCAAATGGGAGAAGGGAGGGACATTTTGCTGAAGGATTTGACTGAGGTGAGTAAGCAGGGAAAGGAAATGGATAAATTTGTTGTTGCCTCAGAGGTTAATGGAAAATATCCATGCTTTGCTGAGCATAGCTCACTGCATAAAAGATGTAGCCAAGTTACTTAACAAGGTCACTCAGCCCTGGGGAGATTTTTGATCTATGTTCAGTCAAATCCTTTCACCTGCAGTGGCCGGTCAAACCTTGCAAGGGGAGTCAACCAAATTAGTCACCCGGAATTCAGGCGCTTGGATTGCACTTTCTTAGGATTTAACTCCTTGTCACTGTCACCACCTGGGAATGACACCTCCTAATTGAGTGTATTCAGTAATGCCCAGAGGCTTCTCTGCTCCCAGCCCCAGAGGACACCTATTTATCTTATTTATATTCAGGCTCTTTGCTGACCGAAGGCATTTGTGTCAGCAGAAGGAGCCAGTTTTGGAAAATAAGGAGGAATCCAACAGCATAGGGATCAGTTATCACTGCATCACTTTCGAGATAAACAAACAAGAAATAAAATGTTTTTAAATGTTAAAAGCATAAACAAAGGGCTAAGAATTCAGACCGGTGTTTTGGGTCCCAGCTGCCATTCTGAAGCCTAGTGCCTTGGCCCAGTTCCAAGGCACTCAGTATAATGTTTCTATCCAGAGCCCACGGTAATGAGAGATGTCAAAATTACCTATTCAGGGTGATGCTGGATCACCGGAGGCCAGTCTCCTGGAAATACTTGAACCTTATTATTTAAATATTATTATAATGAGCTGTGATGATGCCTTGCTTGATTCTGTTTCTGTGTATATTACGACACATTGGCTACTCACTATGATGATCTAGCAAAAGACTTGTGTCTGTAGGATTAGATCTGGTGACTTCTTGTGGAGCGACAAAGTTCTTCAACCATTGTCACACCACCTTGGCTGAAGTACTGGGTTTAATTATACACTCCTCACCTGAACTATGGAGGCCATTTTGGTCTTCCCAACTCTTGTCACTCCCCACACCAATTATTTCTACTCATTGCTGAGGTATGAATCATAATTTTGTGACACATTTTCTGCAATACAATTTTTATGTCTCCCTATTGCCTAGAGAATGAAATCTAAAAATCTTAACCCAACATAATCTTCCAAGTATTTGTCTCACACATTCAACTATTCTGCACTAAAATCTAGCTGTTTTCTCTGAATGCAACAGATATTTTTCTCCCTTATTTTTGTCCATGCTTTTGTTGTTCTCTGAAATTCCCATCTGCCTGTCTTGTGGACTTCCTTTCCATACGAGAGGCTATCTTTTTCTTGAAGTTTACTATTGCTCTCAAAAAGGTCTATTTTCTCAAGTCCCACATCGGGCTCCTTGCTCAGCGGGAACCTGCTTCTCCCTCTGCCTGCCTCTCCTCCTGCTTGTGCTCTCAGTCTCTTTCTCTGACAAATAAATAAATAAAATCTTAAAAAAAAAAAGGTTTATTTTATTTCCTTTGAATCTTCATGGTACTTAAAATCTCTCATGGTAATTATCTTAACTCTTTATTTTTATTCTTTATTTTGTTTTAATAATTATTTATAATCTAGATTTATTAATAAGATTTATAATCTAATCAGGTTGTAAGTAACATGAGATTAGGGATTTATATCTTATTTTTGTTTTACATACAGAAGGATCTTAGTTAAAATTTATTGATTTGAATTGAGCCCTTGCTAATAAGGCTGATTTAATTTCTTCTACACTTCCACTTGTTTCTTTTCCATCAAGAGAATAGTATCATTGGTGATAATCTAGCACCTGTAAGTTCATTTAATAGTATTTGAAATACTAATGTCTGCTGAATGTGATCCATTTCTAATGTTGAAAAGAAGTGTGTCAAAGCTCTTGGGACGAGGTTCCATTTGTGCCTGTATTTCCCCCTACTTTGAATTCTGTCATCACAGGAATTAGCCTTCTGTGGCATTTAATTACTTACAACTCTCCAAACTACATGCCATTCCACAAAACTAGTTAAACATTGTGTTTTGTTAAAGATGATAAGTAAAGCTAATTTTCCTGTAATTTTACGTACATTTACTCTGGCGGGAAGTAGAAGATGGAGATTGTACCCAGTAGCCTTTTTACATTTAATTGTTGTTGTTGTTTGCTTTAATTCTCAACTTCTCCTCTGGCATTCCAAGTACTCTAGAGACGACACTGATGGGTATGAGTTACAACAGTTTGAAATTATACTGCAACTTCACTCAAGAATTGTAGCATTTCAAAATGAGTTGAAATAAAAATTCATCTCACAGGCTATCATGCTTCATGTGGGGTTCATAGGACAGGAACTTGCTAAATGTTCAGCAGGCTATTCAATTAGATCTAGTTCTTTCAGGTTCATGTGCCTGAAGACTTGAAAGACAACTTAGAACTACAATGAAGTTTTGGGCAGAAACATAAGTTAGAATTAACCATAAGTTAAAGCTATTGTTCAAAATATTATTTGAGCAGCTCAAAAACTATAATTTAAGCTTTCCATGTAAACTTTAACCCGTGTGTGTAATTATACCCAATCATTAAATTCCTTAAGGTCTTTGTAATGGTACCTTATTTTACTTTTGTCATCCAGGAATTTTTAGGGCAATCTAGAACAATTAACTAATTTCAAGATAGAACATAAAAGAAAAAAAAAAAAACACATCTCCATTTTTTGGCATAGACTAGACCATTTTTTAACCCAAACAAACTCTTTGAACTGCAACAGGACAGTGAGTCTATTTATGTAAATTGTACTTACCATCAAGAAAAAGGTGTCTATATCTATTCCTGCTGGTGTTAGATCTTGCATATTTGCCAGCCCAGTGCAGCTTTGACATGTTGTCATAATGGGCTTTTTATAAGCAGGATACATCTAACTTCCAGTGTCTGTTACTATTTTACTCTTTATTGGAATATAACAGCAAAATCAATGGTCTTTAAAATACACATGCGCTAATTTTAGTGTAAAATGCGCAAAGTTGCTCTAGAAACGTTAAGACTCCCTGCAGAGACACTATCTGGTGACCAAACTTGGCCAATCCATCTGTCATCCCAGCAGGTACTTTCAGTCGAGGTCAGTGAGCCCTCAGCCACGCAGCGCTGTGGCGCGCAGGAGCTTTGGGATTGCGCTCAGTGACATTGCTGGGTGATTGATAGCAGCGGGGGCAGCCCGGATGAAGCGGCAGTGGAGATTATTCCGGAGCCGATGCTTGAAAAAGGCAACAGATTACCGACACTGGCAATGTGTCGTATTTTAGGGAAATCTTAGCAGACGAGTATGTGACAGGACCACAAAATTAAAGAGACTGCCAAGTCTGGAACATTTCTGAATATGTTAAACTTTTCAGGCAGTGAAAGACAGAATGGTCCAACTGATAATTGTAGGTGAATTTTGGATGCTATTCCAGTGCACATTTTCAAAGTTTTTAACTAAACTTTTTTTTTCCCCACCCCTTAACTAAACTTTTAAAAAAGATTTTATTTATTTATTTATTTGTTTATTTATTTATTTATTTGAGAGAGAGAATGAGAGAGCACGCACGAGCAGGAAGGAGGGGCACAGGCAGAGGGAAAGGGAGAAGCAGGCTCCCCGCTAAGCAGAGATCCTGATGAGGCAATAATGCCGGGCTCAGAAGGCAGACACTTACCCGACTAAGTCACCCAGGCACCCTTAAATACACTTTTAAGTTGAAGTATAATTGACATACAACAGTTATGTTAGTTTCAGGTATATAATGATTTGATACTGTGTATACGGCAAAATAATCACCACATAAGTCCAGTCTAATTAACATCTGTCACTACGTAGTCCCAATTTTTTTTCTAGTGATGAAGACTTTAAAGATCGGCTCTCCTCACATCTTCTAGAGATGTAAAAGAGTAGTAAAGATAGTCGCCATCATGCTGTATATTACATCCCCTTGACTAATTTATTTTATAATTGGAAGTGTATACATTTTGACCTCCTTTGCCTCTTTTGCTCATTCCCTGCCCCCTGCCTCTGGCAACCACCAACCTGTTCTCTGTAATTATGGCTTGTTTTTTTGTCTTTTGGGTTTTATGGTATTTGTCTTTCTGTGTCTCACTTATTTCACTTAGCATAATGCCCTCAAGGTCCATCCATGTTGCCACAAATGGCAAGATTTCATTCTTTTTTGTGGCTGAAGAATATTTCATTGTGGATTTTCTCTACCCATTTATCTATGGACAAGTACTCAGGTTGTTTCCATATCTTGGCTGTTGTAAATAATGCTGCAATAAACATAGAGCTATATATTTTTTTTTCAAATTCATGTTTCATTTTCTTTGGATAAATACCAAGAAATAGAAATGCTGGATTATATGGTAGCCTTATTTTTAATTTTTTGAGGAACTTCTGTAATATTTTTTACCTTGGCTGCACCGATTTAAACTCTCACCAACAGTGTGCATGTGTTCCCTTTTCTCCACATCCTTACTCTCCAACACTTGTTATTTCTTGCCTTTTGGATGATAGCCATTCCAACAGGTGTGAGGTGATATCTCACTGTGGTTTTGATTTTCATGTCCCTGGGTGATCAGTGATGTTGAACATCTTTCATGTACCTGTTGGATGACTAAATATTTTTTGAGAATTTAAGAACAGCTATTTATATCAATTTAATAATTTTAATAAAATTTAATAAAATGGCAGAAATACATAACTGACAATATTTCAATGTCCTGGAAACAATCTCAATTTTTATTTCCTTATGAGAAAACTAACATTTCTTCAAATATTTTAAAAATAACTCAATTTATGTATGTGACCCAAACCAATCTGTTAGTGGAAAAAGCTGTTTGGGAGCCAAGTGTATCACAGCATGGAGGGCAGGTGAAAAGTGTTTACTTTTTTATTTCATATAGACCACCTCGGGTCAGTTCTATGTTTACACATTTGTGTCTATATTTTGGTCAGAGTGCTGGCAAGAAGCAAATGACAGTATGGAGTAATTCCGGCAAGTTTAAGGAAGGGATTGTTTTAAAGTTGTGGGTAGATTGTGGCACCTGGGTGGCTCAGTCTCTTAAGTGACCAGTGACCAGCTCAGGTCATGATCTCAGGATTGTGGGATAAAACCCCAAGGAGCTTTGCTCAGCGTGGAGTCTTCTTGCATGTCCCTCTCCTCTCCCTCCTCCTCGGGCCCTGCTCCTTCCTCCCCTGTGCTCATCATATGCATGTGTCTGCTCTCTTTCTCCCTCAAATAAATAGATAGATAAATAAATAAATCTTCAAATATTAAAAAAAATAAAGTTGTGGGTAGCTTAAGGTAACTAATAAGGAACGCTGAAGCATTCTGTTAATAGTAATTGTGGGAAACCATTACCATCTTTGGCGTGATGGAACAATGAAAGCAGTTTTTACTGGAACCATGGGAAAGCTGTGGCTGCAGGAAGGGGACACCCAACAAAAGAGATATGCAGCTGCTGTCACCATGAAGGCATAGAGGGAGTTGATGAGTTTTGTTTCCAATAGCATTCCAATACCTTGCTGTTGTCCTCCACTGGCCAAACCCCACCAGAAGCCAGAGGCAAGGTGACTGGTTGATAGGATCCTTAGGGACCAGGTGCTTGGGTCATAGAACAAGATGGAAGTAGGAAGAGTGCAGATCTGGAAGGGCACTTAATTATAAGGGCCAGCACCCCTATTATATTGTCAAATCTTTTAGATAATGACAGTGAACATGTTCATCCACATGAACTGGTGGAAAATTTTGCCAGCAGAATATCTCAAAACCTTAAAAATTCTAATTTTAAGAATGTATTAGAAAATTTTTTAAATATGCTCAATGACTAAGCTTTTTCTTCAAAACAGTGTTTATGAGTATTTATGAGTATAACATTAGAAGTAGTCTAAATGCCTTAAAGCAAGAAATTAATTCAGCTGTTGCTTATTTAAAATTTTTTTAAGTTTTAATTTAAATTCTAGTTAGTCAACATACAGTATAATATTAGTTTCAGTTGTACAATATAGTGATTCAACATTTCCATATAACACCCAGTGTTCATCTCAAGTAGTAAGCTGTTGTTAATTGATCCAGAGAAGTAAAATTAAGTCACATACAGAGAAGTAAAATTGAAGTCACATAAAATGATGTAGAAGTATATATTATGACATGAAACTCCATCACATAATTTTTAAAAAAGATTTATTTACTTATTTGAGAGAAGGGGGAAGAGCAGAGGGACAGGGGAAGCAGACTCCCTGCTGAGCACAGAGCCTTTCATGGGGCTCTATCTCATGACCCTGAGGTTACCTAACTGACTGGGCGACCCAGGTGCCCCCCATGTCATAACTTTTTATAAAATAGACTTAGGGTATGACCTTATCTTTGTATATAAAGAAACAAAATATTAGAAGTGTAATCATCAAAAAGCAGTAACTTTTCTGATAGATTATAGATGATTTTTTAAATAAACATATTGTTTTGTCCAAAATTTCAGTATGTTTTTATGGTGAATATATATATAGTAATTTGGTCATTCAAACAATAGTTTCAATTAGGCCAAATAAAGACTATTTTGTTTCAAGTGAAGCACTTGAAGGACTTGCATAAGGAACAAGTCAATTTTGCTTCTGTTATAAAGAAGTCCATGAAGGTACCTGTTGGAATTGTAGAAATCAAAAACTGATTCAGTAGTCAAATAAATGGAGGGACACCTGGTGGCTCAGTTGCTTAAGCATCTGCCTTTGGTTCAGGTCATGATCCTGGCATCCTGGCATCGAGCCCTATGTTGAGGGCTCCCCACTCAGCGGAGAGGTCTGTTTCTCCCTCTCCCCTCTGCCCCTCTCCCCACTGCTTGTGTGCACTCTCTCTCAAATAAATAAATAAAAATCTTGAATTAAAAAAAAAGGAGTCAAGAAGATGGAGTTCAAAAAGTCAATGTTATCATTATTGATGGGAGTTTTAGACCAGGGTTTGGTATACAGAAGCAATAAGTTGCCAAGTTCTATTCTCAGCCCAAGATAGCTAGCTCTATCTGTTAGAGATGGCTCCAGAACCTACCTCCCGTGCCCCCCAGGGCCCTGTCCCTATGTGCTGTGGAGAACGCCAGTCACAGCAACAGCTGTCCAGGTCCAGTTCTTTGTTTAAACTTAGTAGTCTGAAAACTCAATATTTCTCTTGGAACAGAGAAAATAATCAAAGACCTACATGGAAAGAAACCTGTCTACTATATCACATTAAAAAAAAAAATCAATGTATGAGTGCTCATAAGCTCATAAGCTATATCATACTCATAAGCTATAATTTCTTTGATATCAAGTTAATAGGAATTATATTCAAATTAATTCCACAGACATTAGGTCACCTACTGTTAGCTGGGTACCTCGATAGTAGTTAGGGATGTGCATATGAATAAGACCTGGTCCCTGGAAAAGCCAGACCCTAGAGGAAGTAACAGAATCTCACCACACAAAACTAACTTGCAGCTCTCTATGTCCACCTGTCTAGCTCACCTGTCTATGCTTTGGGCCCTCAAGGTCAACATGTCCACAACAAAATTCATTATCCTCCCTTGGGAAATTGTTCCTGTTCTCAGTTTCCCTTTCTTGGTGAGGAGCACTCTTAACGCAGTGGCCCATGCTGAAACCTGGCAGGCCTCTTCAGCTCCCCTTCTTCTTCATTCCCCACATCAAGGATTATTGAGTCTGTTCAGATCTGTCCCTTATTATCACTCGATTTCAACCCCTTCTCCATTTAAATGGTCTTTGATCTATTCTCCTTCACCTGGTTATGCCAAATGCTGCCTAACGGATCTTCCTGACCGCAAATTCCTATCCCAAAATGCTGCCTCATGTTGGCACTAGAGTGACTTGTATTAGTTGCATAATTATGTTCTTTCCTAAACTAAAAAGTCTTGGATGGCTCCTAGGTTAGACTGAAGCCCTAATAACTTGGCTTGTGGGCAAGGCTTTCCATTATCTTCTCTCTGAGAACATGTTTTTTATTGTTTATTTTTATTTTGGGGTTCCCGGCATAACAAAATATATGTGGTTTCCTAGTATGACATTTTCTTACTTGTCTGGTCTTTGCACCCATTGTGATTTCTGCTTGGGATACTCGCTCCTACTCTGAAAAACTCCAGCTTGTTCTAAAAACTCTACTAAAGCAGCACTCCAGTGGGTTGAATTGCCATCTTCCAAAAGATATATCCAAGGCCTAACCCCTGGTATTTATGAATGTGACCTTATTTGGAAAAAGGGTCTTTAGAGATGAAATGAAGGTAAAGATCTTAAGATGAGATCATCCTGAATTAGGATGGGCCATAAATGCAATGGCCCAGAAGGGATGAAGATAACAGAGACACATAGAAGGCCATGTGGAGAAGAAGGCAGAGATCAGCATTGTGCTTTCCGGAGCGCAGAAGCTGCTGGAGTCACCAAATCCAGAAAGAGAAGGAAGGATTATGCCCTGGAGCGTGGGCTTGCCAGTGCATTGATTTTGGACTTGGAGACTCCAGGGCAGTGAGAAAATGCGCTTCTGTTGTTTTATTCTGTTCATTTTGGGTCGTTTGTAATAGCAGCCGCAGGAAATTAACGCAACCACTTCTATGGTCAGCCTCTCTTTGGGAAGCAGTGTCAAATTATGGCTGCCTCTGTGGATTTGGGTCTCAAGCAGACCCACATAGCAAGCTCACCTTATTTTAAAAAATATTTTATTTATTTATTTGACAAAGAGAGACACAGCAGGAGAGGGAACACAGGCAGGGGGAGTGGGAGAGGGAGAAGCAGGCTCCCCATTAAGCAGGGAGCCCGATGTGGGGCTCGATCCCAGGACACTGGGATCGTGACCTGAGCCGAAGGCAGACACTTAACCAATTGAGCCACCCAGGTGCCCACAAGCTCACCTTATTAAAGAGGAAGTGTGATGTGGGGTTAGATTTCTCATTTCTCTGAGCCCCAGTTTTCTCATCTGTATAAGGAGTAATCACGTTTACCCTATAGCATTATAGTAAGGAATTAAATGAGACAATCATGGAGAACACCTTCATGATGAAGGAACTCAATCAATACAAACTGTGGTATTATTCTTCCAAACCCCTACCCCAGTCCAAATTAGGTTCCTCCTTTTTCCGTGTTCCCATAAGGACCTTTCACCAACTCCTATTATGCTGCCAATTACTGTGTAATCCCTTTATTTTTATATGAGATATGTTTACAAATATTTTTCCCCAGCTGCTTCATTACACTCATTAAAGGCAGAACTATGTCTTATCTCCTGTCCTCCACCCAGTGTGTCATATAAAGCCAAGCATATGGTAGGCAGGAACCGTTGAATCGAGGGACTGTGGTACCATGATGCTTTCCAGGATGGATGGGTGCTTTCCAGGATGGGACCTGGTGTTGCACTATGACAGTAGATGTTATTCTGTGATGGGACTCACAGATCTATAGGATTTATGGGAAAACTCTTGAAATTTATGTGGAGACAGCAATTGACCCATATAAACCGATTTATTATTGATCTACTTTATTTTCAATTTTAAAATCTCAGAATCATAAATTAATGTAGACCTATATGTTCATGACCTTGCTCTGTAATTTCTTCCTCTAAGTCTATGCTAGATTCTACTCCCTGTCCCTCCCCTACCAAGTTAGTCATTTCCTTCTCTGTTTTAGACTTTTCTGCTGTTGCACTTTTGGAACTGAATAGTTCCTATTTATTGACTTAATTGTCCAGGCTAGACGGTGTTTGAGGACAAGCTCCATGGATTATTCATGTCCATAGCCTCAGCGCCCAGCCAGGTGCTTAAGTGTGTAATAGGCAATAGTGAGTGTTCTTGAATGAACAAACAAATGAATAGAATCCTATTGTTGACAGGTGGTCAAAAGCAGATCAGAGATCTTTGACTTGCTCCCAGTTACCTATTTGAAAATATGAGATTGGAACACAGAACTACTAGTACATTTTATGCTTGCCCCACTACGCTGAAAGGCGAATACTATTTGGGGAAATATTGAGTATTATCCAGGATGAATTCTAATTCTCACACGGAGTTGTAGACTTTGCCACAAAGTTAATCAGTCATTGCTTCCTATTTTTCAGCCCACTGAAACTTGGAACACAGAGGAATTGCAAAGCCTAGATGGCTTGTCATGGACAAGACTGGTCTCTTCCCAGGAGGTTGCTTTCCCACTTAAATCATAATTCATATGCTATGCTTTTTAAATTTAGGCTTCATGGAATGTCAAACATTTTTTATCATGGGTTGCATAATGCAGCCCATTTATGGAATGGCAGTGGGTATAATAATCTTTTCCATAAGGCTAGTCCCACAGAGGGGAGGATTCTGTCATGACATGGTGATGAAAGCTAATTACGTTTCCTCTTCCATAATCCTTCTTCCGTCAGGCCAAAGAATGATTATCAGGAGATTGCCAGCTGGACCACTCTCCTCTGTCAAGAACTTTATTTACCACAGAGATGGAAAGTCTCTTTCCCCCTGCCTTAGGGCTTCTACGTATAATTTTGACAGCCTTTATCAAAGAAATTGTGTCAATTTAAAAACTGTAGCCTCCCTTACTGGGGTTGAATGTCATATTTTAGATACAGAAGGATCTCTTTAATGCCGATTTAAAAGAGAATTTAAGGCCGAATTAGAAAAGATTTATGTTATTGAAAGGCTGTCAGTGTTCTAACGAACACTATGGCACACCTTCAACAAGATTTCTTTAAGTCTGAATTTTTGCCAGCCTCCACTATTGTTTTAGGCTGTAAATGGGTATATATGCCACATGCATGTCAGGCTAGGTATATAGTCACCAACCCGCTAAGATCCCAAACTGTATAACTTCAGGGAAGGATTTCTTTCTTTCTTTTTTTTTTTTTTTAAGGTTTTATTATATTTATTTGACAGAGAGAAATCACAAGTAGGCAGAGAGGCAGGCAGAGAGAGAAAGAGGAGGAAGCAGGCTCCTTGCTGAGAAGAGAGCCGGATGCGGGGCTTGATCCCAGGACCCTGAGAAGGCAAAGGCTTAACCCACTGAGCCACACAGGTGCCCCAGGGAAGTATTTCTGATTGAGGAGGCAGTTGGTAAAGAAACAGAAGGATTTCTGAGGCTGATTCATCTCATCAAATGACAGAGGAAGTGCCACTAAGGATTTGATGGGTCTTTTTCAAAGAGCAGACATGCCCTTATAGACCAGAGCACATGCTGCCTTTGTGTGCCACTTTTCTAGAACATAAAACAAAGATGCTATGTCCTAGCCACACTCTGGAAAACATGGCACATTATTTAATATCTGAGGAGCTCTTTAAAAAATCTTATCATTGGGCCCCATCCTGGTCCAATTAAATCACAATCTCCAGGGAAGACATCCAGGCATGGGTGCTTTAAAAAGTTCCCTAGATCATTCCGTTGCACTGTAAAATGATATCCAAGCCAAGTTTTAACTTGCAGTCACATTAGGAGGTTGAGATAGTCCTCAGAAATGCATTCAAAACATTGTAGACGACCTTACACTGTCAACAGGCTACCAAAATGTTATAAATTGTGTTCTTTTGCATTGGTACCCTTCCTGCTCACTGCCACAAACTCCCTCCCCAAGGCACCATTTCCGAACAACTCCGAAATGCCAATTTAACTGAAAGGTCAAATCAAAGTAAGACCGGGGTGAACGGGTGAGTCTTAGGCCATGCCCAGAATAGCTCTCGCCTGAAATGCCTAAACAGACAGAGGGAGATAAATGGCAACAGAAGAAATACACGAGGCAGACAAAAGAAATACTCGAGGCAGACCAAAGTCTTCTCTCAACTTCAGTTGCTCGTAGTTCAATTTTAGTCTGTTGTCAGAGGTATCCTCGTGTACTTCCCACACTGCTGCCCTGACTCTCATTGGTCTGATCATCCCCAGAGTTTGGACTCAAGGTAAAGTTACCGGGAAAGACTTTATATATCCTGAACCAGTTAATATAGAAAGGAAGTGCTTTACAGGATCAAATCAAGCCCTTTCTCCCAGCCATCAGCCTGAACACCTGGCCCACACTGCTCTGAGGAAGTTGACTCCTGAGGCTCCGGGCCATGTCTCCAGACTCTGCCATCTGAGAAGAGAAGTATTTGGGTAGCTCCTTCCTATTTAGGATTCATTACTTGCGCTGACAGACTGCAGCTGTGGTAAAACCTCTATTTGTTCAAGTTGGTTCTTTCATTCCCTACTGGACCATCTTGTAAATTGACGGTTATAAGTAATGACAAAGAGACCCTCTCAAGGTTGGCAGGTGTGATGGGTAAGTAACAGGCGACGTATCACCTGCAGTAAAACAATCCCTCTGCTGTCCCCCTGAGATGGGAAAAAAACCTCCTCACCTCTATCAGCTTTCCCCAGTAAGTATGAAATCTGTTTCTCTTCACCATGAGCCTTGAACCTTAGTTCGATTTAATCTCATAGCAGCTTCTATTTTCTTGCTCTATGAAAAGTTGAATCTATTTAAAAGGAAATGGAGTGAGCTGGCATACCTATTGACTTCATTTCCAATAAATTCACTGGCTAATGAAAAACATAATCCACCAGGAGGGACAGAGCCACTGATGGGCAATCCCTGGATGGGTTAGCAATTTAAGGTTAGATTGGATTATGACCAACAAATTTAACAACCGGAGCTTAAGGGGCACCTGGGTGACTCAGTTGGTTAAGCGTCTGCCTTTGGCTCAGGTCATAATCCCAGGGTCCTGGGATCGAGCTCCACACTCCCCAAACTGTGCCCCATCGGTGCCCTGCTCAATGGGGGTCTGTTTATCTCTCTCCCTTTGCCCCTCCCCCAACTCATGCTCTCTCTCAAATAAATGAACAAAGTCTTTTAAAAGAAGAAAAAACAACTATTTTATAGAGTCATTATATATTTTTTTAAAGATTTTATTTATTTATTTGACAGACAGAGATCACAAGTAGGCAGAGAGGCAGGCAGAGAGAGGAGGAAGCAGGCTCCCTGCGGAGCAGAGAGTCCGATGCGGGGCTCGATCCCAGGACCCTGAGATCATGACCTGAGAAGGCAGAGGCTTTAACCCACTGAGCCACCCAGGCGCCCCAACAGTCATTATATTTTTAAGGTTGAATCCACTTTATTAGATTGTCCTCTATTTAAACTTAAAAGACATATTTATTTCTATTTATTTTATGTTCTATTTTGTATGTGGCATCGAAGGTAAATAGGAAAAGTTTTAACTTCATCTTTCACATAGTCAATTTCCTGCATCTCAAGTGCTAGTAACTGAGTTTCTGGGCTATTAAAAAATAAATTTAAAAAAATTTAAATTGATGAGGCCTTTGGGAACGTAATATCTCAAATACCAACCCCCCCTTTTTTTTTTTGGAGAGGCTACTGATCCTGATGGGTTTTTGTTTGTTTTGAATTACCATTATGGCTATATTTCTGAAACTAAATTCAATAATAAATTCTCTACACTAATCTCCCAGAGAAGTTAATTTAGTTTTCATATACTTAGATTATAATAGCTTTTTAAAGCAATATGGATTATAAAGTGAGTTTCAAAATTCTTGACCTATTATTAAAAAGAGCTATAAGACATTACTACTTCTATAACATTATCAGAAACTCCTAATCCACTGATTATTCACCTGCTAGACAGTGAATGAGTCACAATTCTTTAGAAACACTGTGATTTATCATCTTAATAAGAACTTGAATATTTTAGAAATGAGATGGGCTATAACCTCAGGACTCTTTTCTGCTGTTTCCAGAATGGTTATTCACCTAAGGAGTTTATATAATGAACAGTTAGCAGGATATGCTCAATGAATGATGTCTCTGTTGCCCACCCTGGATTGCTTTTCCATTTTTCTTCTAAATCTCTCTAGCCATTTGGCCCCATGGAATAATGGCCAATGACTCATTGTTTTTAAAGTAGAAAGGACCCAAATTCATCTCAGCCTTCTGCCTTTCTCCTTGTTATGTGGTACATATAACCTGGTATCTCCAGTTATTGTATTTTTTTTAAAAGATTTATTCATTTATGAGAGACAGAGAGGGAGGGAGAGGAAGAGAGTGTGTGTAAGTGGGAGGAGGGGCAGAGGGAGAGAGAGAATCCCCACTCCCTCATGACCTGAGCCAAAATCAAGAGCTGGATGGTCAACTGACTCAGCCACCTAGGTACTCCTCTGGTTATTGTATTTTTTTTTAAATAAAAACCTCCTTTGTTTGTAGTCTTCTTCTTGCCTTCGGTAGTCCATTCCCAACTCTTGGAACCACAATGGAGATTAGAACTATGCGGAGATGTTGGACCAGGCATAGATTGGGCTTACAACACAGGAGGAATCCTGAGGTTCTTAGGAAAAGCTATTCAAGTTGAATTGAAAACAGTGGTGTTTTCATAATGGTCGGCTAATGTTGTGTCCCTTCCCGTCTTGTTACAGTTTTCCCCTTCTTCTGGAGAGCTGCGTTTTTCTCCTTGAATTATTTTATTTCTTCCTCTGGGTCACAGGAGTGATAGCATAACCCAAGGTGGAATACATAAAATAATCGCTTATTTTTCATTTTGCTGCTGTGCTTTAGGGGTTATATCCAAAATATCTGCACCAAAACCATGTCAAGGGAATTTTCCTCTGTGTTTTCTTCAAGGAGTTTTATGGCTTCAGGTCTTACATTTAAGTCTTTGATCCATTTCAACTTAATTTTTGTGAGTGATACAAAATAGGTTCTAGTTTCATTGTTTTACACATGAAGATCCAAATTTCCCAGTACCACTTATTGAAGAGAACTTTTCCCCCCATTAAGTAGTCTTGGTTCTCTTCTCAAATATTACTTGACCATGCAAGCACAGGCTTATTTCTAGGCTCTTGATTCCATTGATCTATGTGTCTGTTTTTATGCCATTCTGTATTGTTTGGATAACTGTAGTCTTATAACATAGCTTGAAATCAGGAAGTGTGATGCCTTCAGCTTTGATCTTTCTCAGGATTACTTTGTCTATTTGGGGTCTTTTGTAGTGTATTTTTAAACATCAGGGCAAATAGCCATAATCATCAACACTAATAATTCACACTAAAAGTACCTTATTATGAATATTTTTCTTAGCAATAAGAATGTTTAATTTATGTTAATATTTTTGGTTTTTGAATATCAATATTTCAATAAAAAATTTAAAATACTTTAAGTATAAACTGTCCAATGTGGGGCTTGAACTTAATGACCCTGGGGTTAAGAGTCCTGTGCTCTACCAACTGAGCCAGCCAGGCACCCCTGAAATGTGCTTTTTATTAAGAAAAATAAATTGGGCAATATGTTGAAGTAAGAGATTACACAGACAGTTTAGTCTTCACTATTCCTGTCTTATTTAAAGTTTTAAAAAGTAAGACAAAATATTCTGCCTTTTTGTCTCATAAATAGTTTCTTCATTTAGAGTGAGTGAATAATATATGAAAAAGAAATATTCATTTTCTAACTGCAGAAGCAATTACTACTATTACAAGCTGGGTGATTTTTAATAGCATCTGATTACCCAAGACTCCAATGTCTTTCTGTGAGGTCACTCGGGGAGATACTCTTTAAAACCTCACCAGCCTCCTGAAGCTCACTTTGGTTGGTATTAGAAACCATATTTATGGGGTGCCTGGGTGGCTCAGTGGGTTAAGCCTCTGCCTTCGGCCTAGGTCATAATCTCAGGGTCCTGGGGTGGAGCCCCAAATCCAGCTCTCTGCTCAGCAGGGAGCCTGCATCCCTCTCTCTCTCTCTCTCTGCCTGCCTCTCTGCCTACTTGTGATCTCTCTGTCAAATAAAGAAATAAAATCTTAAAAAAAAAAAGAAACCATATTTATAACATTCCTATGTCACTTGGTGTTTGTTGCTACGTGAGATTTCCTTCTGTGTCACACTGACTGGGACTGAGGATTTGGGGGCATCATCAACAAAAGCCTGATTGGTCATAGAGCAGAAGGACTGAGGTCTTTGCAGCCTGACAGCACTGGATATATAAACACAGGAAAACACAGGAGAAAGAAACAGGAGACTGTTGTTCTGGATGTGAGTCAAAGTCGTTTGAATCCAGGTAACCTGATGTCGAGGGAAGAAGGCATCAAGAGCACACTGTTAGAGGGTCAGACTGAGGAGTCCCAATGTCTGTTCCACCACATACAATTGGAGGTCTAGATGAGCAGGGTGGGAAGATCAGGGGGACTATCAGGGGGCTAGTTGTGGGAATATTGGGCTATAAAAACTAGGAATCTAGACACCTGGTAGACCTGGACCCCAGACAGGGAATTTCATCACTGGAAGAAGTACGCTTAGTCCAGAGTCTGGATAATGCAAGAGTTAACTCACTGAGGACCTGGGTGCTGGTCAGGAAGCTCACATTGCACTGGGATGTGAGGAAGGGCCCAGTTATAGGGAACTCAGCCAATCCAGAATGCTATGGGCTTCCTTGCTCAGAAGATGTTCGATTATTCCCAACTTGGACTAAAACCAGACTAAAAATAATATCACCACTACTCATAGTAGTTAAGACTTACTGAGGAATTTCCATACTCGAAGCACTGTTCTAGGTTCCTCACATGTATTAACTCATTTTCGTCTCAAAGCAACCCTATGATGTTGATTTTATCTTTATCTACATTTTATGGAAAAAGAAATCAAGGCTAAGTAACTTGCCATACAGCCATACAACCCTGAGGTGGTGGAGCCCAGGTTGAAACCAGGCAGTCTGGTTTCAGAGCTTGTGGTCACTTTGCCATTAGGTGATTACAGTCCTACTTATCATATCAATGTCAAGCACTCTCTGGTTAGGATTTCTGGGAAGCGGATTCTGAGTTGGAGTTTAATATGCAACATGTTTTTAGAGAGTGCCCTTGAGATCAACACCTATGGGAAAGGAAACAGCTTTCAGGGGATGGAGAGTCAACCCATGGGGTGCTCTGGAGTTGAAATCACTAGAGAGGGCTGCCTTGTGCTGGAATGAAATGTCCTGGGCTGCCCCAAGAAGGGCTTGATCTTGGGGCAAGAGAGCCCTTGGCAGCTGAGGCACTTATGAAGGAGCATACAGTGAAGGCTGCCAATGGACACCATTCCTAGGAGTTGGAAAACTTCTTTTTAAAAAAAAAATTTATTTATTTATTTGAGTAGGGGAGGGGCAAAAGGGAAGGGAGAGGGAAAGCAGACTCTGAGCTGAGCATGGAGCCTAACATGGGGCTCCATCCCACAATCCTGAGATCACAACCTGAGGGGATTTTATCCAAACAGTGCATCTCTAAGCCCATTATAAGCATGCTAATAATTTCTGAAAGTATCTAAAAAGTACTAATTAGGATTTAGTTCACTATTCCTGTTTCTTCATAAAGTGTGATTTTTAAAAAAGATTTTATTTATTTATTTGAGAGAGAGAGAGAAAGCATGAGAGGGGAGAAGGTCAGAGGGAGACAATAGACTCCCCATGGAGCTGGAAGCCCGAAGCGGGACTCCATTCTGGGACTTGATCCCAGGACTCTGGGATCAGGACCTGAGCCGAAGGCAGTCACTTAACCAACTGAGCCACACAGGAGCCCCATAAAGTGTGATCTTAAGTCTCAGTTTGCTCAACATAGTTATGGTCTTATGGCTTACAATTCTATTTCCAGGGTAATTACTTTAAAAAATTATTATTATTATTATTATCATTTTATTTATTTTTTTCAGTGTTCCAAGATTCATTGTCTATGTACCACACCCAGTGTTCCATGCAAAACTTTATTTGACAGAGAGAGAGAGAGAGCTCAAGCAGAGTTATCTTTTTTGATAGAAATCATTTTCATCTCTCCTGGACAAAAATAATTTGCAACTTCTCCACTTTCTACAAGACAACATCTCATTTTTCAGGGTCTGAACCATAATAACCAGCAAATAGTAATTCAAATAAAGTTACATTTCCCAGGGAGTCAGGGAATCAGTATCCCTGGTAGACATTGTTTTCCAGTGTGCTGGCATGATTTTAAAAGAGCTTGCTGTAATCTTCTTGTCTTATTTTCAAGTTTTAGATAATTTTTTTTCTAATATGGATATACCATAGCAGCACTGATTTCCTAGTTGGGCTGAACTGGATCCCCAAACATATAAATAAAGATGCTCAGAAATACAGTTTGCATTTAGGGAATATTAGGGGCCCCCCTAGTTCAATACAGAGGCAACTTGGTTGACATTAGGTTTTTGACAAGATCACTTGTTTCTAAAGAACTTCTCTAATTCTACATGTGTATAGCAACTTGACATAGAACAACATATCAGTCCATTAGTGTATCCAGGCACTTTCTGAATTTTAATTAAAAATTAAGTATTTTGTAAATGCATATATTTGTGCATACAAACATTAAAAATAAAGTAATTATGTGTAATGTAATGTAATTGAAATTGTAAAGATTTTTCCACTTCCAGTGCAGGAGGGAATAAAAGAGTTTGCTACTCTCATATGGCAGCAGCCTTTGCCAACTGGCTTTTCTCCAGAACTATTACTTGTTAATGTTCCTAAATGTGCTACTATCATCACTGTTCAATAACAGAATATTGTGCAGTAATCTGGAGCATCTACACTGAATTGAGAAAAACATACTGCCCTCACTTTTGAACCATTTCATTTTTCTTTCTATAGGAGGAAACCAAGAACTAGATTAAGTATTCATTATTAGTTATTTATTTAAATATATCTTATGGGCTGTAAAAGATTTTGGCAATCGAGAGCACTTAGTTGCACATGAAGAAAATTTGGAATTGTTTTTTTCAGTGAAAAGACAATTTTGCTAAATTCTAAACTGTTACCCACATTAACCCACATTTTTGGATATATATTTGTCTTTTCAAAGAGCTTTGTCTCATTACTTATATTTTTATATGGCTCGTATATGAAATAAGTCTTCAGGTAGGGCTCACTTCTGTGTAGTATTTTTCTTTACTCTGCAGTGAAAACTCCCTTACTAGGAAAAATAATCGTTCATAAAGACTTCAGAGTTTTTCCAGGAAGGCACAAAGAAAATGTGAAGTATTCATTATAATGGAAGCACTTAAACATTTTTCTTTAACTGTTATTCTGCTGTAGAGAATTTACTATTATCTACTGAGAAGTTCACATTTGGGTGTTTTTAAAGAATTTCAAGTAATTGGTGATGTTGACCCTCTGATTCATGCAATTACTTTCTTTCTTCTTCTTCTCCTTTTTTTTTTTTTTTGGCAGGTCGCATTAACCTCTCTGCCTCCTAAATATTTGTTTAATTAATTATAGGTTCTGCGTCTACCACACTGTAGAAGTATCCTATGGAAAAATCACAGAAAATTAAACTTGCTTATCTATTGTTGATTTGATATTCAATGGAGTTATATTAAAATTTGTCTTCAGTGACTGCTTTTTCAGAGGTCATAGATCCCAGCTTTTGTAATGCACATCACTGAATATTTTTGCCCATGTTACTTGGTAAAATGATATATTTCAGATCAAGGAGATAAGTTAAGATACAGCTTTTTGAAGCCAACTTGATCACATTGCAAAAGGTCATTCAAGTACTTAGTACTTTTTTTTTTTTTCCCAAGTGCTTGGCTTATGGTCAGACTAAGAATCAGGAAATTCTATTTTTCCAGTTGTGCACAGCAAGGTTAAGATAAAATGTACATAGGACTAACAGCAATATGGGAAATCAAACAAAATCTAGGAGTGATACCATCATACTTAAATGGGAAAAAAAGTGACTATTTATTGACTGAATGTCTCTATAATATAGCATCAATTTTATACATATTAAAGAAATATGGGCATACTCCTTAAAAGTATCAAACATGTAACATTATTATGGACCTAACAGTTCTTCCAATTGCCATAGGGTGCAGAAATATTTTGGATTTCTGTTTGGTTCTTCTTGTCTACAGTACTTACACTATATTAATCCAGAATGAGGAAAGAAATTCTTTAAATGTATGGATCCACTTTTGAGTCACACGCAAAGATTCACTGTGATTAAATATTTAACAGGTATTTCTTAAAGGTACAAAAATGAAGACAATTCCTATATTTATTTTTGAATTTTAAATGAAGTTTTAAAGCTTCATAGCTGAGAGATGGTTAACTCCATTATTTAAAATGGGAATCATCACTTAACATTCTGACTGTAAGTCCATTTGAAACAAGTAAAAACATTCTTCTCTTAGCCTCCTTCTTCACTGACACCAAATGTTTTGAAATTTTATTTATTTTTTGAATTTTTAACTATTTATTTATTTATTTATTTATTAACATTTGATGTATTATTTGTTTCAGGGGTACGGGTCTGTGATTCATCAGTCTTACACAGTACGCACTACTCACCACAACACATACACTCCCCACTGTCCATCACCCAGCCACTTCCTCCCCCCACTTTCCTCCACAACCCCTCAGTTTATTTCCTGAGATCGAGTGTAATTATTTCTTAAAGATTTTATTTATTTATTTGAGAGAGGGAGAGAGGGGAGAGGAGCTGAGAGGGAGAGAGAAGAAGGGAGAAAGAATCTCAAGCCGACTCCCTACTGAATGCAGAGCCCTATACAGGGGTTGATCTCACCTGAGATTGTAACCTGAGCTGCAACCAAGAGTTGGGTGCTTAACTGACTGAGCCACCCAGGCATTCCTAGTTTTCTAAATATCAACAGAGAACTGGTCAAATAAATTATGGCATATCATTGCAATGGAATGTTCTGTAGCTCATTAAAAATAATGGAGTAGATCCATATTTCCAGGACAAAAGTCACGTATTATATAGTACTAATTGCCTAAACAAAAATTTAAAAGACTTTTATCTTTGTGTATGCTAACAGTTTCCTAGAAGGAAATCTAGAAATCTCCAGTGAAAAGTTGGGCTGTGGATTTGAGTGGGAAAACTTTTACTTTTGTGTTCTTATAAATGTTTTTTTTTTTAATTCTTGTTGATGTTTTGCATGTATAAATTTAAAAATGAATTTGATTATTTTATAGATCAGCTGTTTTTTTCTTAGGCCCTACTTTCTTAATGTTGTATTCTAGAGGTGCACTGCTGACAGAAAATAACAGAAATATAAAAATAGTAAAAGAAAAATAAAATAACAGAAACTCCACATACACTAGCTTGTGCAAAGAGCGTAAGATTTTTTTTTCATTTACCATCTTTTCTTTCTACTGTTCTTTAGAAGTTGGCCCCATTCCAACTTTACAATGTTGTGAAGGAGATGGCCACTGCCAGCATTGAAGTTCAGATCCTCGTGGCTTCCCATTAGGCACAGAAGTGCTCTTCGTCCCCAGCTCACACGAAGGAACTCTGATCGTCCCAACTTGTGTCATTTACGAAAACCCTGCACCAATCCCTAACGTAAGGAATGGTGTTCACAGACACGTGGGATGTGATTGCTCCAAGACCCAAGGCCAACCACTGCGGTAAAGAAAACACAACCAGAATTGAAAGAGGGCAGCCTCTTTCCTAAGTAAGGGAGAGGTGCTAGGCAGGCAGAAACCACTACACACACACACGTAATATTTGGGAAATAGGTTTAGATATTACTATGGTTAATAAAGTATAAATCCATTTAAATGTGTCAATGAACCAGTAGTGGCTTTTGCCATTATAGATTTTCTCAAACATTAGAAACTAAAATTGTAGGTTCCTTTTTGTAGGAGGAGGACACAAGTTTAATGACATTTTAAATTTTCTCATGTTCAGGGAGTTGTGACCACTGGCTGAAGTCTGGAGTAGATTGCTGCTAGTATTTGGGGAGAGTGGGAACAGATGGGGAGAGATTTTGGCACTAGAAAGTAGAGAAGTTGGAAACTGGCAGTTATGAGGGCAGAAAAGAGGAAAGAGCAAAATTATGTTATACTAATATTCTGATAGTTATTTAAACTTCATAATGAAAAAAGAGTATCTAGATATATAACAGCCACGAATCCAACCTAATAACAAATATTTTGTCTTCTGCTTTGCATTTTGCTCAATACACTTATGTAGAAACAATTTATATTTTATTATTGTTTATTTAAAACAAGAGTAATATGGTATTGCCAAACGTGGGGAGAAGTGAGCAAATCAGGGAGATAGGAGCAGGACTTTTGGATTTGGGTTTGGTTTCTATAAGCGGCATTTTCTACAGCAAATGCTTGATGGTATTATCAAAATATTTTTGGCAGAACAATACTGAGAAAATCCCACTGGCCTCCAAGGACAAGAAAGTGATTTAATAGTGACACTGTGTCTTGGAGCTGCTGTTTTGGTCAGATAGTGAGCACACCTGCAGCTATGAGTAAACTGAGATGCTAAGGGAGGTTGAAAGTGTCAGCTATTACATTTGAAAGATGTTTCTTTCTCACTGTAAGAAACATCGCTACCATCATGAACAACACAGACATATCTTTAAACACCTACTATTTGATGTAGCTTCAAGGTTTCGGGAGTGAATTTGAATTGTTCCTGGCTTGCAGCAAGGAAATTCATTCAGGGAGAATATGCCATCAGTCTCTTCTTCCTAATATAACTTAACGAATACCTGGACCATATAAATCACGTTTAATTCAATGCTTAGTGAATGGTTATGGCCCAAAGAGGAAGCAATCCTACTGGAGTGCATTACACAGGGTGTTTTCTGGGATTGTCCAATCTCAGCTTTAGAATCTTCCCTGAAAAGGGCAGGTTCAGTTTTGTTTTGTTTTGTTTTTGTTTTTTCAGTATTTTATTTATTTATTTATTTGAAAAATTTTTGAAGGAACTTTGTATCTTGGGATTTAAAGAAAGCCAACAGAGGAAATGTTAGTCTCTCATTACTAAATGTGCTCCTGACTGCAGTAGTTGGGACAAAAAGTAAAAGACTCAGTAAGTTGGGAGTGGAAGTCCTAGCAGCTGGCCCTGGGAGAGACGTGGGGGGAGGGGCAGTGACTACTATGATGGTTTCGCCAAATGTCCCATGGAAGCAGCCACCTGCAGGCAATGCAAAGTGTGGCGGGCAGCCCAGGATTCCAGGGGACCCTCTGCTCTGCCAGCCCTTCAAGGCCAGGGCAGGATGAGGAGCCTGTGCTTGCCAAGGCCCAGAGTCAGCGGTGAACATGGCTCCCATGGGCTGGTGGCCCTGTTGTGGTAAGAAATTAAGAGTGAGTAAAGGAGGGACACACAAAGAAGGTGCCACCCACTGTAGCTACAGGCAATGCGCAGGTCTGGGCCTGAGATCTAGCCCCACAACCCCTTTGAGAAGGAAGAAGACAACCAAGTAAGGGTCATCTGAAACTGTGATTGGGTGACTAATAATCCCAGGACAAAGCTAAGGTCTGCTCTAGCCTAAATTTTCCTAATGTGGCTATAGAGATTTCTGGTAGAAAGGTTTGCTGAGTATGTTATGGAATGGGCTGTAGAAGACCCCCATGGCTTCCTATAGCCCTTCGGTCAGTGCCTAGTCAGTGGGAAGGGTCCTGGAAACTGGCCTGGAAAACAGAGGCCAGAGAAAAAGAGCAAAGGACTAAACAAAAACATCAAAGCAAATATTGCAAATTCTAAACAGCCAAAACAGAGTTGAAGGAACAGACAGGCTCTGCTCCCAGACCAAAATCATTTGGCAAATTAGGAAGCTCAGGAGCACCCACTGAGATTTCTTCTTCGGATTTTATGGAAGTATTCATTGGTAAATGAAGTCCAACCATAAGGAAACATCATGTTAGTTCTACCTTTGGTACTGAAGTGACTTTAGGCTTGGGAGTAGAAGTCAGTTCAGGTCTGTTGACAGACATTGTACACGAGCATTTTTTGTTACAAATTCTTTATCACTGACTTAGACTTTTGCCATTTTGCAGTTTACGTACCAACATGAAAACACTGTATGGAGAAAAATGACTTTAGATTAGGGATTCTATTCAAAATAATGGTTTACAATGGGATCTAGTTCTGGGGATGAAGGAAATTAAGAGTGAAAAAGTCATCCCTGTCCTCTCTGAGCTGGAAAGTGTGCTTTACCTTCAAAGATTCCTTCAGTAGATTCATACAATAGACTCATCACATCTTTTATCATTATGGCTGATTTGCTGAAACAGAATCATTTCTGGCTTTCTTGAAGCCAAATAATTTAAGAGTGAATACTTCTATTTTCTGTGTTTTTTTTTTATTTTAGTCTTCGAGACACTAGTAAATATTGACTTTCTTTCATTTCATTTAATTTTTTTTTTTTTTGAGAGTGAGAGAGTGTGTGAGTGGGACAGAAGGAGAGGGTTAGAGAGAATCTTAAGCAGCCTCCATGCTGAACATGGAGCCCCACAAGGCTTGATCTCACAACCCTGAGATCATGACCTGAACCAAAATCAAAGGTTAGACGCCTAACCTACTAAGACACCCCCGTGCCCCAACATTTATTTTTTAAACCAAATTTTATAAAGAATTCCTTTATCTTAAGATGTAGAATACCACCTACTGGATATAAAAGTCTTAGTGCTTATAAACACTGCCATTTTCTTAGAGATGACTTGCTGGAGAAGACTAAGAGTCTAATATAAAGCTTGTGGTAAAAATGCCACGTATTGTGATCGCTTGGGACCAACTTATTCTTACTTGTGCTTAGTAGAAATGTGACATATTTAAAATGTCTTGTTAGCTAATTTGCTGACTATATAGATATCACTTTTGTTTTTTATTCCATTCTTTGTTTCATCTTGCATGGTAGTGATGGACTGTACTCTTTGATCAAGCAGGTTCAAAGCAAAAATTTAAATTTCAAATTCATTTTAAGAAAACTCTTAAAGAATAACAGCTGAGTTATACTAAATAAGTGGTAAAGTATTAAAATTTGAAAAAATTTTGTTGGGGATAGTAATAATTTGGTTGAAAAGGTAAATTATGTTAAAATGAGAACACGTTATAATTAGAGGAGCTGAAAGATTTTCTTCGGTTAAGTAGTATAATCTGAAACTTTTTACTATTAACCATGGCTTTTTATAAATGGATGACTCTACCTATGAGGAATAAGTCAGTCAGAGAAAGACAAATACCATATGATTTCACTCATGTGGAATTTAAGAAACAAAACAGATGAATATAGAAGAAGGGAAGGAAAAATAAAATAAGATGAAAATAGAGAGGGAGGCAAACCACTCAACTCTAAGAAACAAACTGAGGGTTGCTGGACGGGGCAGGTGGGGGATGGGGTAATTGTATGATGGACATTAAGAAGGGCACTTGATGTAATGAGCACTGGGTGTTATGATGAATCACTAAAGTCTATCTCTGAAATTAATAATACAGTGTTTATTAACTAAATTGAATTTAAATAAAGAATTTTGAAAATAAAAAATGAATAGGTGACCCCACAATTTTATTCACTGTCAAGATTTAATAGCTTCTTATTGTTTTCCCTACCTCCGATTAAAGAATTCTGTTACAAAAAGTGCCCAACAGCTCTAGTTTAAAAATGAAATCAGCTACAAAATGAATTTTGATACTTTTTTAAATAAATAAATGACTCAATTGATAACCTTAGGATTTACTATTTAAATGTTCCAGGCTCTCTTGCATAGGAATTATTCCAGGATATTTCTTTAATTCATTTGTTAAATAAATTTTTGTTAAGAACCTACTATGTGGGGGAAGGAGTCAAGATGGCGGAGAAGTAGCAGCTGAGACTACTTCAGGTTGCGGGAGATCAGCTAGATAGCTTATTTAAAGATTGCAAACACCTACAAATCCAATGGGAGATCGAAGAGAAGAACAGCAATTCTAGAAACAGAAAATCAACCACTTGCTGAAAGGTAGGACTGGCGGAGAAGTGAATCCAAAGGGACGGGAAGACAGACCCCGGGGGGAGGGGCCGGCTGCCGGCAAGCGGCGGAGCAACGGAGCACAAAATCGGGACTTTTAAAAGTCTGTTCCGCTGAGGGACATCGCTCCAGAGGCTTAACTGGGGTGAAGCCCACGCGGGGCCAGTGTGGCCTCAGGTCCCGCAGGGTCACAGAAGGATCGGGGTGTCTGAGTGTCGCAGAGCTCGCAGGTATTAGAACAGGGAAGCCGGCTACAGAGACGGAGCCGAGGAGTGAGCTCACAGCTCGGGCTTACCTTGAACTGGTCGCAGGCTCGGTGAGCTCGGAGCGCAGCCGGAGGCCAGGCAGACGGGAGTAATTGGACGCTGTTCCCTGAGGGCGCACTGAGGAGTGGGACCCCGAGCTCTCGGCTCCTCCGGGCCGGAGACTGGGAGGCCGCCATCTTCCTTCCCGTCCTCCGGACTCTACGGAAAGCGCTCAGGGAACAAAAGCTCCCGAAAGCAAACCCGAGCGGATTACTCAGCCCGGGCCCTGGTAAGGGCGGTGCGACTCCGCCTGGGGCAAAGACACTTGAAAATCACTACAACAGGCCCCTCCCCCAGAAGATCAACAAGAAACCCAGCCAGGACCAAGTTCACTTACGAGGAGTGCGGTTTCAATACCAAGGAGAGCAGCGGAATTCCAGAGGAGGAGAAAGCAAAGCACGGAACTCATGGCTTTCTCCCCATGATTCTTTAGCCTTGCAGTTAATTTAATTTTTTTTTTCTTTTTCAATTTTTTTCTCTTCTTCTGCTAAATTTTTTTAAACTTTTACCCTTTT